>NW_021174864.1:0-1518 GCF_002162155.2 Triticum dicoccoides
TAATTCAGACTAGGCCCACTCAATTTTTCAGAAAAGTATGCAACAGGTTTGCCATCTTGTAATAACACACCTCCTAATCCAATTCCACTAGCATCACATTCAAGCTCAAAAGTCTTATTAAAATCAGGAAGTTGGAGTAAAGGAGCATGTGTCAACTTATCTTTCAATACCGTGAAGGCTTCTTCCTGTGCGGTACCCCAAAGAAAAGGCACATCTTTCTTTGTAAGCTCATTGAGAGGTGCAGCAATGGTGCTGAAATCTCTCACAAAACGCCTATAGAATCCAGCGAGGCCAAGAAAACTCCTCACTTGTGTGACCGTTTTGGGTTGCGGCCAACTCTCAATAGCTTCAATCTTGGCTTTATCAACTTCAATTCCCTGTGGAGTAACAACATAGCCAAGAAAAGATACTCGGTCGGTGCAAAAGATGCACTTCCCAAGGTTACCAAACAAACGTGCATCACGTAGAGCAATAAAAACAGCACGTAAATGTTCCAAATGTTCTTCCAAAGATCTGCTATAAATCAATATGTCATCAAAGTAAACTACCACAAATCGTCCAATGAAAGCACGTAAAACTTCGTTCATTAATCTCATGAAAGTACTAGGTGCATTAGTTAACCCAAGGCATGACTAACCACTCATATAATCCAAACTTAGTTTTGAATGCTGTTTTCCATTCATCTCCCAATTTCATACGAATTTGATGGTATCCACTACGTAAATCAACTTTGGAGAATATTGTAGAGCCACTCAATTCATCAAGCATATCATCTAGCCTAGGAATAGGATGACGATAACGAATAGTAATATTATTAATGCCTCTACAATCAACACACATACGTGATGTACCATCCTTTTTCGGCACTAGAATAATAGGAACAGCACAAGGACTAAGGGATTCGTGTATATAACCTTTGTCGAGAAGCTCTTGTACTTGACGCATAATCTCCTTCGTCTCCTCTGGATTGGTACGGTATGGTGCACGGTTTGGCAGTGAAGCACCGGGAATTAAGTCAATCTGATGCTCAATCCCTCGAATAGGCGGTAATCCCGGTGGCACGCCTTGTGGAAAGACGTCAGCAAACTCCTGCAAAATGTTAGTGACAGCAGGAGGCAAAGAGGAAGGCACGTCCTCGAATGAAAATAATGCCTCTTTGCACACAAAAGCATAGCAAACAGATTTGCTGAAATCTAGCTCATCAATATCAGATTTGGTGGCAAATAAACATGCACTTTTCAATTTAATTTCAGAAGCAACACTAGATGGTTTATTATTAGGCTTCATTTGTTGCTCAAATTCTTTTGCCACAATCTGATTTTCACTCTTATTCGTCTCCTGTTTTGCTTTATTAGCTCTATTAATATCATCTTTCAAAATGGAATCAGGAGTCATAGGAAGCAAAGTAATATTTGTATCCTTATGAACAAGAGTATAGTGATTGTTTCTACCATGGTGTACAGAATTTTTATCAAATTGCCATGGTCTACCAAGTAATAAGGAACATGCTTGCATAGG
>NW_021174865.1:0-1217 GCF_002162155.2 Triticum dicoccoides
GTGTACTTTGAGAACCGTCTAGTGGTTCCCAAGAACCAGCATCTACGGCAGTTGATCCTTAAGGAGGCTCATGAATCTCCTCTCACTATTCATCCCGGTAGTACTAAGATGTATCAGGACCTACGCCAGAGGTTCTGGTGGACTAGGATGAAGAGAGAAATTGCTCAGTATATTGCTAATTGCGACGTCTGTCGTCGTGTAAAAGCAGAGCATCAACGGCCTGCTGGCACCCTTCAACCCTTAGCTATTCCTGAATGGAAATGGGATAAAATTGGTATGGATTTCATTACCGGTTTTCCCAGGACCAAGAGAGGGAATAATGCTATCTTCGTCGTTGTCGATCGTCTTTCCAAAGTAGCCCATTTCCTACCTGTTCGTGAGAGTATAACCGCTAGTCAGCTGGCAGACTTATACATCTCCCGAATAGTGTCTCTCCATGGTGTTCCTTTGGAAATTAACTCGGATCGAGGAAGCCTTTTCACCTCTCGATTTTGGGAAAGTTTCCAAAATGCTATGGGAACCCGTCTCTCCTTTAGCACCGCTTTCCACCCTCAGTCGAGTGGTCAAGTGGAACGCGTCAACCAAATTCTAGAAGACATGCTTCGAGCCTCTGTTATCTCATTTGGAATGGACTGGGAGAAGTGTCTTCCATTTGCCGAATTCGCCTACAACAACAGCTATCAATCTAGCTTGGGTAAAGCCCCTTTTGAAGTTCTCTATGGACGACGGTGTCGAACACCCCTTAACTGGTCAGAGACCGGGGAAAGACAATTCTTTGGCCCGGATATGATTCAGGAAGCAGAAGAACAAGTTCGTATCGTCCGTGAAAAGTTGAAAACAGCCCAATCTCGCCAAAAGAGTCAATATGACCGAAAACATAAGGCTATGACTTTCGAGGTTGACGAGAAGGCTTATCTTCGGGTCACCCCTCTGAAGGGAACCCATCGTTTCGGTATCAAAGGCAAATTGGCTCCTCGTTACATTGGACCTTTTCGCATTCTCGCCAAACGAGGAGAAGTTGCCTACCAGTTAGAACTACCTCCGCACCTCTCCAGAGTCCACGATGTCTTCCACGTTTCCCAACTCAGGCGTTGCTTCTCGGATCCTATCCGTGAAGTGGACCACGAAACGCTTGATCTCCAAGATAATCTTACATATCGAGAGTACCCCATTCGTATCCTCGATCAGGCCGAACGTACCACCCGACGTCATAATAT
>NW_021174866.1:0-1060 GCF_002162155.2 Triticum dicoccoides
TGCTTGAGAAGGCGTTCAACATGTTTTTGGAACTGAACAAAAATGTCAAACACATCAGATTTACGTTTGATAAGATAAAGCCAGGTAAAGCGGCTGTAAGCATCAACAAAACTGATATAATAATTATGACCACTAACAGAAGTCTGAGCAGGACCCCATACATCTGAAAACACAAGTTCTAAAGGATGTTTCACCTCACGACTGGACTCCGAAAAAGGAAGTTGATGACTCTTCCCCTGCTGACAAGCATCACACACTGCTACATCTTTATTACTAGACACACTAGGAAGCTCATGACGACGCAAAACATGCCGGACAATAGGTGTGGCCGGGTGACCAAGACGAGCATGCCACTGTGACAGAGATACCCGAACTCCACTGAAGACGCGAGCGACGCCATGATGCTCCAGACGATAGAGACCTTGGCAGAGCCGCCCACTAAGAAGAATGTCCCTCGTGCCCCGATCCTTAATAAAAAGATCAAAAGGATGAAATTCACAAAGCACATTATTATCACGAGTGAGTTTAGGAACTGAAAGAAGATTATGTGTCACAGATGGAACTCGAAGAACATTGCGAAGTTGAAGACTCCTATTGGCATGTCTAGTGAGAAGTGATGCTTGACCAATATGAGAGATGTGCATACCTGCTCCATTGGCGGTGTGGATCTTGTCGGAGCCATGGTAGGGTTCACGAGTGTGAAGCTTCCCCATCTCACTAGTCAGGTGCTCTGTCGCCCCAGAGTCCATGTACCAGTGGGGATCAATGGAGTAGGACTGAGTGTGTCCCTGTGGCTTCTGCGGCGGCGGACGATCAGCCATGGCGACCTGACGAGCAAAGTTGCGTGTATCCTTCCCGTCATTGCCAAGACCAAGAAAACCCCGCTGGAAGCGCTTGTGACACTTCGAGGCCCAGTGCCCATCGCGACCACAAAGCTGGCACACACGTGGACCGCCAGCCCCTGGTAGCGTCGCAGTAGGAGGAGGGGCCGAGGCGGGTGGTGGTGACTGCCCCGAAGGAGCCCTGGATGAAGCAGAGGAGCGACCACCCTTGGTGGCGG
>NW_021174867.1:0-1007 GCF_002162155.2 Triticum dicoccoides
CTACCACAAATCGTCCAATGAAAGCACGTAAAACTTCGTTCGTTAATCTCATGAAAGTACTAGGTGCATTAGTTAACCCAAAAGGCATGACTAACCACTCATATAATCCAAACTTAGTTTTAAATGCTGTTTTCCATTCATCTCCCAATTTCATACGAATTTGATGGTAGCCACTACGCAAATCAACTTTGGAGAATATTGTAGAGCCACTCAATTCATCAAGCATATCATCTAGCCTAGGAATAGGATGACGATAACGAATAGTAATATTATTAATGCCTCTACAATCAACACACATACGTGATGTACCATCCTTTTTCGGCACTAGAATAATAGGAACAGCACAAGGACTAAGGGATTCGCGTATATAACCTTTGTCGAGAAGCTCTTGTACTTGACACATAATCTCCTTCGTCTACTCTGGATTGGTACGGTATGGTGCACGGTTTGGCAGTGAAGCACCGGGAATTAAGTCAATCTGATGCTCAATCCCTCGAATAGGCGGTAATCCCGGTGGCACGTCTTGTGGAAAGACGTCAGTGAAGTCCTGCAAAATGTTAGTGACAGCAGGAGGCAAAGAGGAAGGCACGTCCTCGAATGAAAATAATGCCTCTTTGCACACAAAAGCATAGCAAACAGATTTGCTGAAATCTAGCTCATCAATATCATATTTGGTGGCAAATAAACATGCACTTTTCAATTTAATTTCAGAAGCAACACTAGATGGTTTATTATTAGGCTTCATTTGTTGCTCAAATTCTTTTGCCACAATCTGATTTTCACTCTTATTCTTCTCCTGTTGTGCTTTATTAGCTCTATTAATATCATCTTTCAAAATGGAATCAGGAGTCATAGGAAGCAAAGTAATATTTTTATCCTTATGAACAAGAGTATAGTGATTGTTTCTACCATGGTGTACAGAATTTTTATCAAATTGCCATGGTTTACCAAGTAATAAGGAACATGCTTGCATAGGTACCACATCACAATCAACATAATCAGCATAT
>NW_021174868.1:0-1021 GCF_002162155.2 Triticum dicoccoides
GGAACGAGTAAAGAGACTTGCCAGTAACGAGATTGAACTAGGTATTGGATACCGACGACCGAATCTCGGGCAAGTAACATACCGATGACAAAGGGAACAGCGTATGTTGTTATGCGGTCTGACCGATAAAGATCTTCGTAGAATATGTAGGAGCCAATATGGGCATCCAGGTCCCGCTATTGGTTATTGACCGGAGACGTGTCTCGGTCATGTCTACATTGTTCTCGAACCCGTAGGGTCCGCACGCTTAAGGTTACGATGACAGTTATATTATGAGTTTACATGTTTTGATGAACCGAAGGAGTTCGGAGTCCCAGATGAGATCGGGGACATGACGAGGAGTCTCGAAATGGTCGAGACGTAAAGATTCATATATTGGATGATATGGTTAGGCCAAGGGGTCAAGCCCATGAGGCTTTAGATCGGTGCAAAAGGAGTTTTGCGGAGTTCAGGGGGCCAAACGCCGGAGACCCTGGCGTCTGGCCCTGGGCCAGACGCCGAGGCCCATGGCATCTGGGCCAGACGCCAAGGATTGTGGCGTTTAGTCCTGGAGTCCGAGTGGGACTCTTGTCTTTCGGGCAAAACCGACTTTGAGGAGGCTTTTGCTCCAAGTTTCGACCCCGGGGCTCAACATATAAATAGAGGGGCAGGGCTAGCACAAAAGGGACAACAAGTTGATCCACGTGATCTATTCCTTAGCCGTGTGCGGTGCCCCCTGCCACCATATACCTCGATAATACTGTAGCGGAGTTTAGGCGAAGCCCTGCTGCTGTAGTTCATCAAGATCGTCACCACGCCGTCGTGCTGACGGAACTCTTCCCCGACACTTTGCTGGATCGGAGTCCGGGGATCGTCATCGAGCTGAACGTGTGCTCGAACTCGGAGGTGCCGTAGTTTCGGTGCTTGATCGGTTGGATCGTGAAGACGTACGACTACTTCCTCTATGTCGTGTCATCGCTTCCGCAGTCGGTCTGCGTTGGGTACGTAGACAACACTCTCCCCTCGTTGCTATGCATCACAT
>NW_021174869.1:0-1294 GCF_002162155.2 Triticum dicoccoides
TGGTAATTTAGTTGGCGTGCACGAGCTCTAGTAATTGGTCCAGTATGTATAGCAGCAGGGGCTGTGGGTGTAACAATTGTATTGATGTCCTCATCAAAACGGAGCGTGGCTACCCGACTTTTTTTTTTCCGAAACCTACTCCGGCAAGGAAACACGAATCGGAAACTAGATGGATCTCGAAAACAACCCTAATAAGCAAGGAACTCGGATTGGTGGTGGATATATGGTGGTGGTATATGGCAGCGGTGGTGGTAGCGGTGGTAGTATATGGATATGGATCGGTGGTGGTATATGGACACGGATTGGTGGTGGTATATGGATACGGATTCGGAGCGGTGGTGGTAGATGGCAGGGGCGATGATGATGGTGCGGCGGCGGCGTGACAACTTATGACCAGAACTCGAAACTCTAAAAGACTAGACTCTAAGATCAGCAACTAGACACGATGATGCAACCGCAAATTCAACAAAGCAAAACCCTAAAAAGATTATGCAAAGGCTCAGATTGGTTCGGATATGATGAACTAACCCTAATTCTTTTTGTGACTTTTTCGTGGACTGTAGGTATGAAGAACAGACTCAATCTAAACTACGAAATACTGTAAAATCTCACCGAGCAACCTGGAAATCTGATACCACTTGATAGAGGCAAAGGTGTCCCGTCTTTCGATGAGATGATGGATATCGCTTTGGTGGCAGTCGACTTTGACGATCCGACTACGAACGTGCGTGGACGTCGCGCCTTAGCAATCGCTAAACCAACTCCGAGAGGTTATTGACCACGCCGGAGCACGACCAACCTGACCACGAGGGTCTGTTTCCTGCGAGCAAACGAAGAACAAGCAAGAAACTAAGATTGCAATCTGGATATTGCGAATATAAGATGAAAGCTTTATTGATCAAGGTGGGGTTCTGTGACGCCTTTGTCTGGTCGTTGAACACAAACGAAGTACGCGAAGTTGCAGCTATGGCGAACTTTTAATCTAAACAAAACCCAAAGTCTAAACGATGCCCTAAGGGCTGTATATATGGAGGAAGAGGGGGGAATTTCGTGGCCCTTGGTGGAGGGGTCCGAAATCAACCCTATCTCTTGTTTCCCCACACATACGGACTCTAAAAATAGCCTATACTTATGTATTTCGAAATTACATGGGCCTGGCCCAATAATAAGGTGACGCAGCACCTAAAATAGCCTCGCGACGAAATTTATGAAGTGGCATCTTGTATATTTCGTCCAAGGCTTCATGCACCCATTATGGTGGCTTCAAAGTCCTGAAATCATCACTTGTAACTCC
>NW_021174870.1:0-6987 GCF_002162155.2 Triticum dicoccoides
TGCTCATTATTTAGCAGCAGCGCGTTTCTCTTTTCCCGCGCTACTGCAAACCCGCACCAACCCATCACCTTTCCCCACCCGTGCCTCCCCTCCCCCTCCTCTCTTCCCTTTCCCCTACCTCCCCCACATGCTCCCACTCTCACTCTTCTTCTTCCTCAATACTTCTCCCCCATTACTCTTTCTCTTTTATCCACCTTTCTCTCTCTTCATTACTCCTACCTAACTACACCACCTCCATTAATGCATCTCCTTTCTATTTTTCCTTTCCCCTCCATAGTTGAAGTTGTATCCTCCCAAATTAGCTAGCTAGGTAGATGTAGCACTTAGTTAAGTGACCTATTTGCCCCCTAACTAGATCTATCTTTGTCAAGAAGAGCTTTATGCACTTTTGATCTCCCTACAACATCATCTCCACCGCGTGCTCGATCTCGATCGAGATAGAGGTGATGAAAATTTCATGCTTTTGCAAAATGAAAACATGTTTATGTGTGTGTGATATGTTTGTGGAAATTGTGTGTGTGGCACGACAAATTGTGCTTTTGAGTTGCCTATGTTTTGCCGAAATGTCGATTTATTTCCGTTTCGGCGAATTCCGGGCAAACTCTAGATCCATATATGTCCTATTTTTAGGGAAGGTCATGCCAAATTTTTGTATGACTTTGATGCATGCATGCATTTTTATAATCAATTTCTTTATTATTACCGTACAGAGTTGACGATGGTCAGTGGAACGATGGTGGACAGGTGGTTGCGGTCGGCGGTGCAGGACATGAACGAAAATAACTGGACAGAGGTTTTATGTCCGTGTCGAAAATGCAAAGGAATAGTTTGGCTCGACCCCCATGACGATGGTCGTGTCGAAGCGCACCTGCTCATGACTGGTTTCATGGATGGCTATACGCGGTGGATAATTGAAGATGAGGATGACGATGTTGAGGATGCCGACGGGGCAGGCAATGATGACACGGGGAAATACGAAGAGATGATCGATAATGACGGTGGGGAAGAGGCCGGACATGGTGGCGGAGAAGGGGCCGGACATGTCGGAGGAGAAGGGGCCGGACATGGCGGCGGAGAGAACGACATGGACTCCGCGCAGCAGAGTTCGTCGGTACTAACGTCAATCGTGCGGGACCCTCATGTTCAAGCATTGCTTCGCAAGAAGACAAGTACTGAGAGAGCTGCTTCTAGAGAGGAGGCTAAGCTGGAGCAACTGGTGGTAGACTCGAACACTCCATTGTATGATGGTTGCAATTCTGAGGTGACCCGCTTGAGTTTCACACTCCAACTCCTGAAGACGAAGGCTAAAAACAAATGGACCGACACTAACCTCGATGAGCATCTCAAGTACCTAAAGGATGTTCTTCCCGCGGGTAATCTATGTCCTACTAGTGTTGATGAGGCCAAGAAGATCGTGTGTCCTTTTGATCTGCCACATGTTAGATACCATGCATGCATCAACGATTGCATAATTTATCGGAAGGAGCACGCGGAAAAAACAAGATGTCCGGTGTGCAATGCTTCTCGATACAAGAAGGCCGGGAAGAAATGTCCCCAGAAAGTTGTATGGTACTTACCGATCACTCCCCGTCTCCAGAAGTATTTTGTAGATCCCAAGGAAGCAAAGCTAATGCGCTGGCACGCAGAGAGGAAGAAGCCCGACGATGGAGATGATCCGAAGCTGAGACACGTGAAGGATGGAAGCCAGTGGAGAGCGTTGAACAGTTTCTATCGGTATTTTGAATGTGATGCAAGGAACATCGTGCTCGGCGCGTGTACCGATGGCATGAATCCGTTTGGCAACCAGAACACCAACCATAGCACATGTCCCGTGTTTGTATGGATGTACAACCTCCCCCTGGTTGTGCATGAAATCGAAGTATATTCACATGAGCATGCTTATTAAAGGGACGAAACAACCAGGAAATAATATTAATTTGTATCTAGGACTACTTCAAGAGGACTTAGACACGTTATGGAAAACACCGGCCAAGACATGGGACGCCAGCAAAGGTGAGTATTTCAACATGAGAGCCGCGCTGATCACGACAGTGCAGGACTATCTCGGTTACGGATATGTGGCAGGCCAGGTGTGCCATGGATATTACGGATGCACGCGGCGCATGGATGATACGACGTCTCAGCAGCTAACGTCAAGGAAAGATGGCGGGTCTGGGAAAATCGTGTACATGGGGCATCGAAGATGGCTTGAACAGGACGACCCGTGGAGAAACCATGGAGATCTATTCAATGGTCACACTGAGCATCGAGGACCTCCACGTAAGCGGAGCGGTGCCGAAATTGATGAGCTGTTGAAAAACTGGAAGGAGTGCCCCACGCCGGGAAAGACGATGAGAAAGGCGCCGGAACCGCTGCTAAAGGTATGGAAGACGAGGTCTGTGTTCTGGGACTTGGAGTACTGGCACAAACTCGATACACCTCATTGCCTTGATCAAATGCATATTTGTAAGAATGTCCTTGAGAGCTTGCTCGCAACACTGATGAACATGCCGGATAAGACCAAGGATGGGCCGAAGGCAAGAAAAGAGTTGCAACATTTGAAAATTAGGGAAGATCTGCACATGCCGCCCCGTAAAATGTCAGACGAGACAGAGATGGAGACAGAGGCACGGGAGAAGAAGGGCAAGAAAATAAAGAAAGAGGATTATTGCCCCCCTTCTTGCTTCACCTTAAGTCAGGCTGAGATCAATGCCTTCTTTAAGTGCCTTACCGGAGTGAAAGTTAGTTCTGGTTACTGTGGCAAGACAAGCAGATATCTAGACATGGACAAGAAAAGGTTCAGCGGGATGAAGTCTCATGACTGTCATGTGATGATGACGCATATACCACATGTTGCCCTTAGAGGGATAATGGACAAGCACGTCCGTGACACGCTTATTGGTCTCTGCAACTTTTTCAACATCATCTCTCGAAAGTCGATCAGTGTGAAGCAGCTCCAAAGGCTACAGGAAGAGATCGTTGTGATACTGAATGAGCTTGAGATGTACTTCCCGCCCGCGTTCTTTAACGTGATGGTGCATCTGTGTGTCCATATTGTGGATGACATAATAGACCTGGGGCCGTCATTCCTGCACAACATGATGCCATTTGAGAGGATGAATGGGATCATCAAAGGATTCGTTCGTAACATGTCTCGTCCGGATGGAAGCATCGTCTAGGGCTATTTGGCACAAGAGTGCATCTCTTTCTGTGAGAATTTTCTATATGGCGCAGACCAGCCGCCTGGTGTTAGTGTTGCTTTGCCCGTTAACAAGCACGATGGGAGGCTCGAAGGAGATGGTCACTGCAACGGTCGCAGGGGACTGCACGTGGCATACTCAGATCGATGCAGCGACTTTGACAGAGCAAACTTGGTAGTGCTACAACACCTAGACGAGGTAGATCCTTTCGTGGCACTGCACAAAGAAATTATCGCAAAGAAGTATCGTGACCGGGGGGTATGCAGGACGGACGCCGAAGTTACTAGAGAGCACAACTCCACTTTCCTGCATTGGTTCAAAGAGCATATTATTGCTAAACCTCCGGAGGAGGGCTCTAAGGACGGATTGCTCATATACGCCTTAGCACATGGCCCCTCGCCCAACCTCGTAACCTATCAGGCATATGATATCAATGGATACACGTTCTACATGGAGGCCAAAGATATGGACAGTGATGATCAGAACTCAGGGGTGACGATGGAATGCATGACCGGCAGCGACAACGGCGCAACTGAACGATTTTATGGAAGGGTCAAGGAGATCCGGGAGCTTGACTACTCTGGACTGCACAACACGACGATGTTCCGTGTCAGATGGGCTAAGAATGTCGAAAGAGAAAGCCGGATTTTCACTACCATGACTATACCCGACGCCAAGAGCGCTACTGTGAACGCTATCGCAAAAAATGAGCCATGGGTACATGCTAAGCACGTGACACAATGCTTCTTCATAACTTACCCGCGCAATCCCAGCCATGTTGTCCTGAGGAGAGGCAAAAGGAACATCATTGGAATGGATGGAGTCGCCAACGAGGAAGACTATGATCAGTACGGCAACCCAATGAGGGAAGATGACGATGATGATGAAGTATACGTCAAAAGAAGAATCAATACTACATTACCTAAGAAAAATCATACTCCATGGAAAAGGCAAAGTCACAATGAGGGGCTCAATTATTCTTCGACGAACAAGAAGGGAAAGAAGCTGACTCAAAAACGAAAACGTCAGCACTGAGGAAACTTATGTTATCCGTCAAATGATGTAATATATATATATATATATATATATATATATATATATATATATATATATATATATATATATTAGCAGAATAACTATTCTGCACACCACTTCCGCACTGCACGCTGAACGCAAGTGCACTGCATCTTCTTGACGACGAGCACTGCAATATAGACTAGTGAACTTCTTGTCGGAAAAAACTGCACGCGTTATTTTTTGGTACTGTTTTCGCTCTAATTTTTTAACCGTTTGTCGGAATGAGGCGTCTAATATACCGTTGAAAAGCTATGGATTAGGCGCGACTTAGACATGTTGAACACTTTTCGATATTCCACATGGTTTAAGAGCAGTTTTGAAAATGGTGCGGCGGATGACGAGTGGCAGCTAGCGTTTTTCGCGTTTTTTTTCTAAACTCCTTGTCGGAATGAAGCAAATGATACACCGTTGGATAGATATCGTCGAGGCGCATCTTTTTCATATATAAATCTTTCTCTAATTCGTTACGGTTTAAGAGCAGTTTCAAATTTACTAAATCGCGGAATTCTGTTTTTTAAGTTTTTTAAAATTTTCGGTACTGTTTTCGCTCCAGTTTTTGAACCGTTTGTCGAAACGAGGCGTGTGATACGCCATTGGAAAGCTACGAACGAGGCGCAACTTTCATATGTTGCAATGTTTTTTAGATTACTTACGGTTTTAAGTTAATTTTGAAAATCGTGCGGCGGACGGCGAGTGGCAGCGGCCGTTTTTCGTGAAATTTTTACAAACAGATTGTCGAAGTGATTCAAATGATATGCCATTGGAAAGGTATCGACGAGGCGCAACTTTTTCATGTAGATCACTCTCTCTAATTTCTTACGGTTTAAGAGCAGTTTTAAAATTAGCGAAATGCGGACACTTTGTTTTTCGCAACACTAAAATTGACGAAGTGAACTCCATCTGACGGAAAAGAGCACTGCTTCAGATGTAAAGGCGCACTGCATCCGACGGGCAAGCGAAATGCATGGTTTCTTTTGTCTTGATTTTTGTTATTCTTTTTTTAGTCAGACACCACATGAGCTGCATCCGACGGCCAAGCGCACCGCAGTTTCTAATCAAGTTGACTGATTCCGCACTGCATCAGACAGTCAAGTGAACTTCATGATTTCTTTTGTCGAACGTAAATTTTTTTAGACAAGTTTTTGTTGTCTTTTCTTTTCAGTTTTTTTAAACGAGAGTGGACCGCAGCGAGGAGACAAGTGAACCACGACATATATCATTAATATCTTTGTTGTTGCGCTAAATTTTTAGCACTTCCATTTTTGGGCGCAAGTGAACCACATCACTCTAAAAAAATGAACCCAATCCGAGAACCAAACGCACTGCAAGTGTTGATGTAGTTGACTGAACTTTGAGACACACAAAACAAATTGCACTTCAAACAGAGGGGTAATGAGCTGCTACACAAATGGATTGAACTAAAATTTTCAATCGTCCCACAGACAAAACAAATTAAATTAGAAAAAGAACTGCACGAAATAGGTAGCCGAGCTGCACGCGCGCGCAAACTGAGCTTCATGCCGCTCGGGGCCGAACGAAGTGCACGTCCACAAAGAACGTACTGCTCCCAAAACGAACATATATGTGGTAGGCACTAGGCAACGGAGAACTATGTGTTATTACACAAGAGCACCATCGACGACCCACGAGCACTGCATAGATGAGAAAAGTAAACAGTCGTGAAGAGAAAAGGGAGATGCACTCGCGAGAACAATGAACTAGACACAAAAACACCAGCGCCACACACTCTGAACCACATACGAGGGCAACCGAACCATTCAGAGATCCCTGGCGAACTGCACAAGTGGCTTAACGACTTTTCCTGCTCAAACCAGTATGGCGTTGCCTCAGGAGGGGTAAAAGCAACAAGTGAACTACAAGATGTCGTGATAAAAACTGGGGGAGAACCTATGAGCTGCACACCCACACGCCGGTGAGCTGCAAGCTCTGTAGGAAGGAAGGGGTGGTGGTGCTGCATGCTGGAGGTCGTTGTGTCCCGAGAGGAGCACGGTCTCGTGTGGGAGAGGAATGGAGCCCGCCCCGCTCATCGCTACATGGGCCACGTCAAGCGGTCCTCTGTCCGGGGTCCTCCACTCAGAGCAAGGAGAAAGCCCGGCTGGATCCGAGCACGCGACGAAGGGTCGCGGCGGTGCCGCCCAGTGGATCTGAGATGCGGTGCTCCCCCTTCATGACTACACCCCCTGCCAATGTAGAAGGAGGAGGTCAACGGTGGAACGCCGGGCCTTACGAACTTTGAGTCGGGCTGAGAAGAGTAGGCCAGCGACCTCGTGGAGGACAGACGAGAGGAGGCCGACGGGGATGTCCTCCACCCAGATCCAGGGGGGATTCATGGCGACGCGGTGATCTTGAAATCTGGGTACTCCAGGGGAGAACGACGGCCGAGGGATGCAGTGCTGCTAGATCCGGCGGCAATCAAATCCAGCGATGGTGGTGGGGATTGCCGTGGCTAGGGAGGCCGGCTTGCGATGCGAAGAAGGGCGGGGCGGGACGACGCGCGACAGCGCCGGTGGAAGGTGGGTGGAGGGTGAGGCAGCACGGCGGCGACTCGGAGTGGTGCTCCGACGGCGGCCGCGGTAGAAGGTTGACAAGGGTTGGGCAGCACGGTGGCGGATGGGTCCGACCTCCCGCCCGTCTGCCGGAGCTGGGAGAGAGGGAAGTTGGGCGAGTCGCCGGAGGTGTGGCCAGAGCG
>NW_021174870.1:7293-12700 GCF_002162155.2 Triticum dicoccoides
GGGGGGGCGGAGGTAGTTTGGTCGTGGGATGGAGTGGGGGTGGTAGCGGGCGATGGGCACGAGGGATAGGATTTGGGATAGGATTTCTTAGAGGGGTGGGGCGGGTCGGTTGGTCGACTCGGGGTAGGCTCTCTGCGGGGGGTGTTATCAGAATAAGCATTTGAGGTGCAGAATAAGGTCTTAAGGGTGTTATCATAATAGACCCACCCTATATATATATATATATATATATATAATATTCCATTTTTGTTGCCTTTCAGTTGTTTTACGCCACAGACATATGTGTTTGCAGGCGAAAGAAACCCCGTGCACCATACTCTACTTGATCAAAGGCCAGAAGGTGGACGTGGGAAAGGGGATGATAATGGACCCCTCTCAACGCACGTTCCACAACCAGCCGATCCCCGCTGGGCACTTCAGGATTAGCTTGACCAGTGTGAAATCGGGGCACGAGGATTTGCCTCCTCCAGTACAGCATGTGGGAGCGGACGACGAGACCCCGCTGCGGATTGGAAGCTGCAAGAATTGGGTGCTGCTATGGCCGAAGAATCTTATTCGTCTAGAGCCGGACAAGAGCACACCAATAACTACCACACATCAACAAGCATGTGCGAAGACCACCACCCCGCCTATGCAATTACCAGCTCCTGTAGTGCCGGGTGAGAGCGGCGGACGACATGATGAAGGGGGTGCAATAGTACTGGCTGATGTAATTTCTCCTGTAGAAGAGAGAATGGATGATGAGACGGAGGTCGACCCTATGGATTACCTCAATACAAACGCGTATGACTGTGCATAGATATGATGAGCCAACCATATGACAAATCGGGCTATCAGCTTGCTAATGAGGATATGGATGATATGCCCGGGCAGGGTCGTACCATGGATTGCAAAACATCTCTCTTCATGAAATCCTCACAGGACACTCCTGAAGATGCCGCCTCAACACAGGCTCAACTAGCCGGGCGCGAGGGTCGTACAGTACTTAGCCCGGAAACACTGGGGCAGGGGTTAAGGAAGGGTCTGGAAGGTGTGCCCAAGAAAAAGGAGAGGAAGAGATCGGGGAAGGTAACTGTCTCCAAACAAGCCAGAGCACATAGCAGCCAGAGGATGCATTCTGAAGAGCGTGTACCCGTGAAAAGTGCGGTCATGTTCCATCTCACGGGCGAGCTGATGCTACCGCCGAAACCGCTGGAGGCACTATCAGGGGATCTCAGGAGACTGCACGACCATGTGCTGTCGACTGAGAAAAGCCTACTAGCCTCAAAGGATCCAGGATATCCGACATACGCGGCTCGTGTGCCTGAGGGGAAGTGCTACATCGACACACGGCCCACGGAGGTGTTGTTCCTGCGGTTTGACCATATCTTTGAGATGTTTCTAACAAGGCGGCTAGATTTTACTATCGTCCGCCTTTTTGCGCTACATACGAGCTCCGAAATGAAGAGTGAAGAAGTCTCGCAAATCTGTGTGGCGGATCCGTACTACATGCACGAGTCTTTCTTGAGTCTCGGCGACTTTGAGCGTGAAACTGCTAGGGAGTACCTCCAAAACTTCATGGTACAGAATAAGGACCGGGAAATTGTCCTCGTGCCTTATCATCCAAAGTAAGTCAGTTCCGGACAACCCTTTCATACATTTCAATCATTCCTTCTCTCTCATATGGGGAATAATTCGAGGTGTCTTTTCCCCGCAGCAACGGGCGCGCCGTCCTTATCGTTCTTTACCCGCAAGTCTCCCACGCCGTGTATTTTGACCCTTCCAGAGACTACGAGAAAAAAGGCTACACCCACATAATGAATATTCTAGATGATGGTCTCCAAGGCTTCAGCTTTAAAGGTGGCCACGTGCAGATCAAGAAACAAAGGAACAAGAAGATGGGTTTCGCTCATAAAACTAACTTCTCCTGCATCCATGTCCCAAAACCAAGCAAGAAAGATGGATTCTACATCCTCCATCTCATGATTGAGTTCAACACGGATCACCAAAAGCTTCGCATTAACAGCAGAAATGATGATCGTATCCATAAGTGGCTAGAATCTCATGGAGAAGTGGATTATAAACTTAGAGATGACTTCTTTCGCATCCAAAGCGACATTGCGACGATCATCATGAAAGAAGTCGTCGATGAGAAGGGGATGTTCCACCACAGCCCTATATCGCGAGCTGACGTCCAAACTCGCATAGGCATGCAACGTCTAGACCTCACGCCGTTCAAGAAGCTAGGGTTCGTCCTCGATGATATGGAAGGATGGAACTTCTAGTGATTTATGATGCCGATGATGATGATATGTGTCGGTTGAACTTGTATACTTCTTGTAGCGATGAAACTTTGTGATGTCCACGGTCCATGCCGAACTTGCGTAACGCTACTTTGTTAGTTTGCGTAGGATGACCTGCGTACCTCTAGTTAATTAATTTGCGTACTGTATGTTGCATCTAGTTGCTAACCCTTTCTTTTTCGGTGTTGCTCTAGTATATTTTGTTGCATATATATGATTGTACATCCTCTTCATGAACATGCATCTCTAACAGGTACCTAGTTTCTTGATGGCGAGATGGAATTTCTATGTCGTGTACAAAGGGAAGGTTCCGGGGGTGTACAACGAGTGGCATGAGTGTCAGGCGCAAGTGAATGGGTTCATGGGCGCCAGCCATAAAGGCTTCAAAAGCAGACAAGAAGGAGAAGCTAGTTACTTGAGGTTCACGCTAGCGCGAGAGAGGACTCGTAACCGCCACCTCATGTACTGCATAGTTCCGCTCTCACTCATAGTGATAGCACTTCTTGCGTATACCTTTGTTTAGATGGATGACGTTGTTGTAGTTGCAAGTATTCCAGACTTGCATGTATCGCTATTTCCGAGATGATGACAAGATATCACTTTGTGTTGGATGATGATTATGATCAGACTATTTGTATGTACATGCTATGATTACATTTGTGGTATCGCAGACATTTGTATGTGTATCATGATGACATTTCTATGTGCAAAAGATTCTTCTATAAAGCCTGTTCAAATACAAAACAAATATGCCAAAAAAATAACAAAAAAACCTACTTAAATTAGCAGTAGCGAGTGTACAAAAGTTAGCAGCAGCGTCGCGATAGCAGTAGCGCGTCAAGGTAAAACGCGCTAGAGCTACTAGCAGTAGCGAGCTTCCGCAAACAGCGCTGCTGCTATACTTGTGTAGTAGTAGCGCCGGTGAGCACGCGCTACTGCTATATGTTAGCTGTAGCGCCTATCCCCACGCTACTGATACATCTAAAACCCGCGCTGCTGCTAGCCTTTTCCCTAGTAGTGGGGGGCCATACCGGGATCTTCCGGGCACCCACCACGATGGCCAGCTGGATCCCTCTCCTGCACGCCAACAGCTCTGCATGTTCCGGGTCAACAACCTTAGGAAAAAAATGACAAGAGCCTCCCACAAACATGCTATGATGGTCACGCACGACCGCTCCACCGCTTCCCGAACCGTCCAGCTTTAACGTTGCTCCATCAACGCTTACCTTTAGCCATCCTTGTTATGAAATTTAGGGTTTTGCGGTCTACCCCCTAATTCCTCTGCGCTTATCCGTGGTGCCGCTCACAATTCGCATATCTGAGGCTAGGGGGTAGGGACCTTCTTATACTGTCTTTCAAAGAGTCCATCTCTTATACAGATAAGATTCCTAGTCTTTTCAACTAGTTTTCCGGGATAGACTCCAGACCAAATTACCAACCACGATCAAATTTGTCTGCTAACGGATTCTACCCGTTGTGTCCCCGGAGCATGCGCTTGTGAGCAACACGCCATAACAGAGTATAAATTCCTCTAATTATGTAGATCAACATTAGGGCTGTAATCTAACTATATGATCTAGCTCCTTCCGATTATCACTGTACCTGGGTAGTCTTTCCAATATATAAAGCATATTGTATTCCACTGATAATCGACCAGCTTCCTTAAGCATATAACTTAAGTACGTTCCAACAAGTGATAATTCCATCATAATCATGTAAAGTAATTCCATGCATAAATACATGTATAATTCCATAATGAGGTATTCCGAATATTAGTAATTCCTAGTAATTGAATATAGTTGCAGGACACATAATTCCAACATCTCCCACTTGTCCAAAACGATCATTCAGATATCCGTAAGCCCATAGTATTAACAAGCTTACCAAATACCTCCTGAGTAAGAAGCTTAGTCAGGGGACTAGCAACCATATTAATACTAGGTAGAAAATCCAAAGAAATATACCTTCCCTCAATATGTTTGCTTGTTGTGACACTTAAGATCTCTAAAGACCAATCGGAAGAAAGGGATGCAGAAAGATGAAATTCTCACCCTAAGGCAACTGGAACGTCCATCTTGATCCTCGGAAGAGTCTTCCGAGTCTTCTGGGGCACGACCTTGGGCTGCTTTGCCACCTTCTCAGTCGGCTCCGGAGTCGACGTTCGAGTCCGCTTCTGCGTTTGGGTACTTGGGGCCACGTTCTTACCGTGCCCGCCCGCTGGGTCATGGTGTTGCTTGGATCGACATTCCGAGCGGGGCGGCGAGTCGACTGCTTCTTCATCATCCGACTCGTCGCTTTCCTCTTCGTCTTCCTCTTCAGAGGTTTCCCAATCACCGCTCTCCTCCGTGCTGTCCCCACCCTCTTGACCTTGCTCCAGAACTGTTCTCCATTGGGCATGGAGTACATCTCAGTAAAAACCTACAGGACAAGAAGTCGAGTAAAAGTCAGTCGGACTCAGAGGCAATCGGAATATGTACCCAAAAGCAGCCGGAGATAAAAGACACACCTTGTCTGGCTGATTCTCGTCACTGAAGGGCACGACTCTCCTGGATCCTCTGGGGTTGTCCTTGTTGCTTGTGATGCTCTTCAACCATAGGGCCACCGTTTTAGCTGGTACTTCCTCTGGATGAACCCGAGCAGTGTCGTCAGCCCCAGAGTACATCCACATAGGATGGTCACGAGCCTGGAGAGGCTAGATGCATCGACTAAGAAATACTTCCAGCAGATCCATGCAAGTGACGCCCTGGTTGATTAGTGGGACCACCCTCTCAACTAGCATGTTCGTCTCCATGCTCTCAGCAGCAGTTACTTTTAACGAAGAAGGAGTCTGAACACGATCAAAAGTGAAGTGGGAGAGTCCGGTCGACTGGCCTGGGGTTGCAAGGTCCTGGCGGTAGAACCAGGTCGACTGCCAGCCCCTGGCCAATTCGGGGAGAGTCATGGAAGGGAAAGAGCTCCTCTACCTCTTCTGGATACCCAAACCCCCACACATCTGAATGACATGTGTTTTCTCATCACTCGCGTTTGCTTTCTTCATCGACTGAGAACGGATGATGAAGATATGCTTAAAAAGACCCCAGTGCGGAAAACACCCCAGAAAATTCTTGCACATGAACACGAATGCG
>NW_021174870.1:12999-15540 GCF_002162155.2 Triticum dicoccoides
CGATATATGTGATGGTATTGGGAGAAAAGTGGTGGAGTTGGGCGCCGAAGAAGTTTAAGAAACCATGGAAAAAGGGGTGCTGAGGAAGTGAGAAGTCTCGGTCGACATGGTTGGCGAGCAGAACAACTCACCCGGTCGCGGCTGTGGCTCCATCTCCCCCTCCGACAACCTCACTGCACCCTTGGCGATCAGCCCGGACTCAACCAGCTCGTCCAGATCTTCCTGCCGAAGCGAAGACCGAATCCAATCACCATGGATCCAGCCCGGCGGCAACGCCGACCGCGACGACGACCCCCGCTGAGTCTTCTTTCCCTTCACCGCTCCTGTCGCCTTCTTCGCGCGTTCCAGCGCTGCCGTCTTTTCCTTCACCATTGCGGCGGAGCGACAGTGTCGAGAGCGGAGGAGCTGGGCGCGGTGGAGAAGCAAGGAGAAAGGGAGAGATTGGGAGCGCACAGTGCAACGCCTCGGCCTCGTCGCCGTTTAAAGGCCCACTTCCGAGTGGCTGACGCACGGGCCCGGGCAATCCTGTCAAATCCCCGCAGCAGTCGCGCCCCGAATACATGGCAAAAAAGGTGGCATGGGGATCGAGGCATTCCTACTTATCCGTCCCGATTTCCGCAGCATGCTCCGCCCCGTGCGCTTCCCCGAAATTTTGAATCCCGCTGAATCCGGGGTATGTGATAACCAATCGCGCCGGAGATCTTGCAACGGAAGACAACAATCGACAAATGATGCTACTAATTCACTTGACAACTTCTTAATCGATCGAGGCGACTGAAACGAAGCTTAAGGTCCAACGCGAACCTCCCATTCAACGCAGGCACTCGTGAAGCACAAAGGTTGAAGCAAAACCCCCTTCAATCTTATTTCCACTCGGTCCTCAATCCATTCGGGGGCTAGTGATGAGGATATAGACCTAGGGTAGGGTCATAGGCCTGACCTACGTGCCCTACTCAAGGTCATTACCCTAGAAGCAAAGAAGCTCAAGAGATAACATGGAGTACCCAAGGAAGACGTCGAGTGCAATTCACTCGACCAGTCATTTCGCTCGGGTATCCCAACTTTCCAATGGTCACTCGACCATACAAGAAATCACTCGACCTATGAAGACCAGGAGTCAAATGGAACTACAACGGTCGGACATTCACTCCATGGTCTTCATGGACATTAATGAAACTTAAGGCTGACGTTATCAGTAACGCCCTTCCTTTATGTACATTGAACTCTTTGTAACGGAGGGGAGCTGGGGTCCTGGCGCACTTTATATAAGCCACCCCCCTCCTCTAGGACAAGGGTTCGCACCCCCTGTAACGCACATGCATATACCGAAATCCAGTCGACCGCCTCCGGGCACCGAGACGTAGGGCTTTTAACTTCTCCGAGAGAGGCCTGAACTCGTAAACACTTGTGTACAACCTCACCGTAGCTAGGACCTTGCCTCCTCCTATGTACCACCTATTCTTACTATTAGTCTTAGTACCACGACAGCCTCCCCAGGCGATTTTTTCGCGCCGACGTCGAAAAAACGGGCCAGTCGTGCCCCCAGGAGCCCGTTTTTCGTCGGCTTGGGCCGAAATCAGCGCCATCGGACCCAGGCCAAATCCGGCGCACTGGGGGCGCCGGGGCGAGTGTTTTGGCGCAAAAAGGCAGCGGGCCCGCCGAGTCAGCGAGACGGCCGCTTTGTCATCCTCATCGTCTCGGTTCTCGCGGGAATCAATGCCAAGGCTGCCACCGTCGGTCAACCTTGCCATTGATTCCTCATCACGGGCGGCGTGTCATGGGGCGGCGTAGCGACGCCTCCCCTCACGCCACGCATACACACGGGCGCGGCTATATAAGCCGGTGGCCTCCCTCGCCTCTGGCCACACCATCCCTAGCCGCCGAGCTCTCCCTCTCCTGTGCACCACGGCTGACGCTTCTTCCCTCCCTTTCCCTCACTCCGACACCCGATGGCCGTGCATTTCCCCAGCGATGCGGCGGCGGCCAACGGCTTCGGCCTCCGCTCACTCCATGAGTGGGAGTTGTGGCTCCTGTCCGAGGCCAACATCCCGCCGCCGCCAGACATGCGCGCCGGGCCGACGGGGTGGAGGCTCAGCAATGGGGGAGTGCCCATTCCCCCGTTGCCCGACGTCGAGGCGCGCCCCGCCTACTTCGCTGCCGAGATCGACAGCGTGCACGCCTCCCTCACCGATGAGCAGCTCGCCCTTCCCCAGTACGCCGCCGACAACCACGCGGCGTGGACGGCGTACTTCGAGCGCCGCCAGGAGTGGAGGCTGGCGTGCACCAATGGCGCGCCGGTGGTGGGCGGCGCGAAGAACAGCAAGGTGCGCCGCGTGTGGTGGGGCGCCCCCGGACGCACGCTCGACGGTGTGCTGTCGTACCTTGAGGGCGGCAACGAACTGCCGCTGGCATACCCTCCCACGGCGGCCGTCCCGGCCCACCGCCGGTGCGCGGGCAATGGATGCCCAGGAGGTTTGCTTCCTCCTCGTCTTCCTCCTCGCACTCCTCCTCACACTCTTCTTCCCACTCCTCCGTCTCTCC
>NW_021174870.1:16574-26360 GCF_002162155.2 Triticum dicoccoides
GGGGGGCAACGGCCAGAGATGCTCTCAGTTCTCTGGACGAGTTCACTGTAGGTGATCTCCTTGCAAGCGTCCCGTCTTTGTTTTTCTCCAAAAAATGTGCAGACGTAGGAATCAAACTCGCGCCCTCCCGGAGAGCCGCCCTGCGCGGGGGTAGAGTGGTGTTTGCGAATATTCTCATGCTCAAACACCTTTTATTTATTCAAGTTAATTTATTTTTTAAAATTTATGTTTCTTTATTTTGGTAGAAAATCCAAAAATAATGAAATTTTCCACTGTCTGAAAGACCAAGAATGCCTACTTTTTTAGAGTTGATTTGTTTTCTAACTTGCCATGTGTAATTTTTATTATATGTAGCATGGCATTTTCCATGTTTTCTTAATACCCACACGACATCTCTTAATGAGAGCATGGCATTTTCATAGTTAGTAACATGGCATTTTTATTATTAACAAGAAGTAATTTTTATTATTAACAACATGCCATAATATTTATTACTAATAAAAATACCTTAGAAAATTGTTCTACGATCTCGGGTAAAAAAAATGCTATTTTTGTTGGTAGTAATATGGCATTTTTATTGTTAATAAAAATGGAAATTCTTTTATTAGGAGGATGGCAGTTTTTATTATAAACAAATGGCTGTTTAATTTTTGAGAGCTTGGCATTTTTATTATAAATAGGATGGCATTTTTTAAATTTTATTGCATGGCAGTTTTCTTTCTGGGCTTATTCAGATACAATATTTTATCCAGAGGATGGTAGTTTTAGAGTAGCACGGCAATTTTCATAAAAAATTTAGAGCACGGCATTTTCATAAATTTGTGCGTATTGTTTTGTTCATGGCATTTCTTATATAGAGAATGACATTTTTATAAAGTAGCACGGCAAATTTCATATTTTCTCGGAGCATCTCATTTATATAAATTTTTGTGTTCATGGCATTTTTTATATAGAGGATGGTAGTTTTTATAAAGTAGCACGTCAATTTTCCTATTTTATTCAAAGCATTCATCTTTATTAATTTGTGTGTAATCTGTTATTCATGGCATTTAATATGAGGATGGCAGTTTTATAAAGTAGCACGACAAATTTTATACTTCTTTAGAGCATGGCATTTTTATAAATTTGTGTGTCATGGCATTTTTTTATATAGAGGACGGCAGTTTTATGAAAGTAGCACGGTAATTTTTCATATTTTTTTGAAAGCACGGCATTTTCATAAATTTGTGTGTATTTTTTTTTGTTCCGGACATTTTTCATATTGAGGATGGTAGTTTTAAAGTTTAGCATGACAACAACAAAATTTCTATATCACTCAACTTTTTGTGTTTTGTTTTAAAGCCACGACAATTGAAAAACATTTAAATGGACCTTTTTAGGTCTCGGGGGTTCGCCTGCTCTGCCCTCTGGCGAACGACCAGGATCGGTCGCCAGGAGCACAACTGCATAACCCCCGGCGAACAAAGCGGCGGATGGGAGATCTCCCCTAGCAATCAATCGCTGGATATTAGGGTCCTATTTGTACAGATAGAAAACTACCAAAAGAGCTGTTATGCATAATGTGTGTAAATTATTATAGGCAGCAGATTTAATCCTAGTGACAGCCACTCATTGGCGCATGGAAATTCGTCTTGAACAATGCATGAAACATGGATCAAGCTAGGGATGGCACCTGCAGAATTTGGGTACGGGTGGAGCCACCCCATAACCTTACTCGTCCCATTTAAGCTTATCCACAAAATTTTCCCATACCCGTCACCTGACAGGGTAAATGGGTACCCATGGGTAAAAATATCCATGTTTCAATAACATCAATTTGAATGAAACATAATCATAAACAACAACATACAATCTTAATTTATAAACAACAACACATAATAATATTGATACATACTTATAAACAACAACACATTTTATACATTAACACTTTCTTGTAAACAACAACACATCAAAGCTTCAGAACAGTCATAAATAGTAGTACATACTCATACACTTTAAGTTTTCACAAAGTCACGACAAAGGGTAGAGGTAAATTTTCTGTACTTTTTAGAATTTATAAGGGTACATGGGTAGTATGGGTTATATGATCTCGTATCGTACCCAGGAGTGGAGTTACAGGGTGTCCAAGGTGGGCCGCGGACCACCCTAGAATTTTGGGATCAGCCTCCCTATACCTATGAATCCCTAACTGGGCCAGAGCAAAACTGGCCCAATAACGTTTATTTGTTGACCAAGGACGAACGCGACTTACCCAACCAGGCCCTCACATCGAGCAGAACCAGCCGCGGAGCCGCCCCGTCCCGACGCCCTCGCACAGCCGTGCCCTAGCGCCATAGCCGGTCGCCACTCCTCCCTCCTGTGGTCCTCCCTCTCCCTCCCGCAGTTCCATCACTCGGATCCAGTCGCGCCCATAGCGTCCCGCCCCCTGCCAACTGCCGCCTTGCGCCCTTGCGGGTTGCGGCTTTGCCCTTGGCCGCTGCAAGTGAACGGCTGCCATGGCACTGCTCAGTCGGCATCCTAGCCTTTCCAGGCTTCCAGCACAGCTAGTGGTCGCCCGATTTGACATGTCCATCTCAAAGCTCGCCCACTGCCCTTATTCCCCAATTGTAATTTTTGTTTCTTCTTTAATTTAGGGTTTCTACCAGTACACGAACTGATTAACGTTGCACATCATTTTGTGTTAAATTGTGTCTTTGTGATAGGTAGAAAAGAAATTATTATTGCATAATATTCAAGAATAAAGAGGACATGAGACATTGCTTCTCTTTTTCATAGACATGCTTTGAAGATAGGGAAGAAGGATCCGCCGGCTGTGGCAAAAGAAAAAACCGAAGAACTTCTCAAGGTATGTATTATGGTCCATGTAGTATGTACTATCTAGATTCTTTGTCCAAAACGACGATTTAGTTGAGAATTTTAGTGTGTTTATAAGACCATATTGATGTATTTCTATGTGATATTAGTAATTAGTTGAAACAATCACATCTCATATTGCTTCTCAAAAAAAGGGCGGACCATCCTGTTGTCAAATGCTAGCTCCGCCACTGTCAGTAGCCACTCTACCCAATTGGTTTGAGATTTTCCTTTTTACATACCTTTGGGTAACTTTTTGTTCCATCTCTTTAACCTAATAGGGATTTTTACCCGCAGGGTACATGGGTAATGGGTACACATTGCCATCCCTAGACCACTGACCAGGCAAGATCAGGGCCGAGAAACTTGACTCTTTAGGGGGAAATACACTTTGGTTCCTGGTTGTATATGCACGTTATATGGGGATTTTCTTTTTAATATTTTAATACAAAGTCAACTATTTTGACAAAACACTTGACTTACTTTTGCACTAGTATATAAATCTCGACGAAAAAAAACAAAAGTTGACCTCACAGCAGAAAAGACAAAATTTATTTGCTATTATAGGTCACTATTCACACTATTTTAGCCAAAAAAATGTCTTCTTTAAAAGAAGTCAAAGGGATACTTTTTTTCTGGATTTCATTTCTCATGAGTACAATAGAAGGTCAAGTTTATTTCAAAAATATTTTCAGGAATTTTTACTTTTTGTTGAATTACTAAATTTTTTTCCCATATAGGGTGCATATGTCCCATAGACCAAAAATTCCCCTCCACTCTTTAGGTCACTATAAGGTCATCGCTAATCACGCAGTATCCGAGCTTTTTTATGCTTGTTTCGCCTAATTCAAGTTGCAAGAGACATGCACTCTGCAAGCGCAGGTTCGCAGGTGATTCATTCCATGCGATTGTCAAAGGAAACCTATATGCAGTTAATGTATACCAGAGCAGCACTTTCTCAGCACATCATGCCTGCATGGAATGGTTCTTGACGTTTTCCACTCAATATTGAACAAGTCCGGCCGGCGAGGAGAGCAAGGCGGAGGCACTGATCCCTTGCAGCATTCAACGGTCAACCTCCCACGCACACCGGCACCGCGAGATCTCGAGGCCGATCAGACGGCCGACGCGCAATCAGTAAGCAACTTGATCCCTCGACGACAGGAGGAGACATGGCATCTAACGTCGCCGGTCAGCCGCTTGAGCTGACTGTACGCGCGCCCGCTCCGGTGGAAATTCGCGTCCATCTCAACGTGCGTCGCCCACGAAACGCGGCCGTGCCTATTGCATGCCTTCGTCGTCGTCGGTTCCGGGACGACCCTATAAATATGTCATCCGTAACCCAGCCAGAGCAAACAACACACGACACGAAACGATCATCATCTCTCTAGTGGCTAGTGCGAAAGGAAGATGGCGACTAAGCTCGCAGCGCTCGTCGTCTTGGCCGCGTTCCTCGCCGGGCCGGCGGCGTGCGAGGGCGCCAGCATTTGCTTCAACGGCTGGCTGAGGCTACCCACCTACAACCCGTGGCTCTGTTCTCGCGGCTCCAGGACGAGAAGCCTTCCGTGGCAGCGGGGGCGTTCTCCCTCGGGGTTAGGGCTCGGCCACGGCTACTACGACAACAGGTGGTCGAGGTCGTACTGCCCCAGAGCGGAAGGGATTGTGAGGGGTGCCGTGAGGGACGCCGTGGCCGCGTACCCTGGCATTGGTGCGGGGCTCATCCGTCTCTTCTTCCACGACTGCTTCGTTCGGGTACCAGCACAGCTCGTCGATTATTCTAGCTTATTAGCTAACTGCATTGCCGTTCAAGAAGATCAACATGTTCTTTACGAGGTCTTTATGTCATAATGTTATATTCAGGGGTGCGATGCTTCCGTCCTCCTCACGACGACCAACTCCAATAACAGCGACACGGAGAGGGAAGGCCTTCCGAACAAGAACAGCCTGCGAGGGTTCGAGGTGATCGACGCGGCCAAGGCGGCGATCGAGGCCGCCTGCCCCGGCAAGGTCTCGTGCGCCGACATTGTCGCCTTCGCCGCCCGCGACGCGTCCTACTTCCTCAGCAACCGCAGGATCAACATCCGGATGCCGGGTGGCCGCTACGACGGGCGCGAGTCCTTCGCCAACGAGACCGACCAGCTGCCCGGGCCCTTCTCCAATGTCACGGAGCTCCAGGCGAGTTTCGCGGCCAAGGGGCTCACCTCAGACGAGATGGTCACGCTCTCCGGCGCGCACACAATCGGCCGTGCCCGCTGCATGTTCTTCTCCAGCCGCTTCTCTGAAATGGACCCGGCATTTGCCGCCAAGCTCAGGACCCAGTGCAACGGCAACGACGACACCAATGTGAACCAAGACGATGTGACCCCCTATGTCCTGGATAAGCAGTACTACGAGAACGTGATCGACAGGAAAGTGTTGTTCACCTCGGACGCCGTGCTCAACTCGACGGAAACGATGACGCAGGTGAGAGAAAACGCAAACAGGGCAGGAGCGTGGGAGAGGAAGTTTGAAAGAGCCATGGAGAATATGGGAAAAATCGGGATCAAGAAAAGAGCCGACCAAGGCGCAGAGATCAGGAAAGTATGCTCAAGAGTCAACAACTAAAGTTGGCGAGTAGTAACGCGGGGTGGCTGGCCGGCTCCATGGCGGGATCGCCTGATGGACGAGATGTAACTTCGTCTAGCTACTGTCATTGTTGGTTTTCTCACACTAAAACTCGGTGTGTGTGTGTGTGTTTTGCGATTCAACCTTGCTGCCTTTTATTATCTAAGTGGCCTCAGCTACGACAATTTCACAAATATAATCCGGTGGAATATCGAACCAAGTCTTCCATGACTTATTCAGACAGCCATTTCTAGCTAGTTTATCTGCCGCAGAATTTGCGGTTCGATTAGCTCAAACCACAGTAAGTTCATCATGTGAGGAGAGAAGCTCTTTGATCTCTTCGATGAGGGTACTACTAGGAAAAAGTCTATACACAAAATCTTAGCAGCAGCGCGGCTCAAAAAGGAGCGCTGCTGCTAATTAGTAGTAGCGAGTGTGCTGGAAACTCGTTGCTGATAAGTTTTTAGCAGTAGCGCGCTCTGTGTAAACCGCGCTGCTACAAATATCTACCGGCGGTGTTCACCGAGCTCCATTTAGCAGTAGCGCCGTGGCCTGAACCGCGCTACTGCAACGGATGTAGTAGTAGCGCGCTTTTACTGGGATCGCTGCTGCTACATTTCAAATTGGTAAAAAAATTTGTCACTGTTAGCAGTAGCGCCGTTGCCCAAAGTGCGTTGTTGCTCATTATTTAGCAGCAGCGCGTTTCTCTTTTCCCGCGCTACTGCAAACCCGCACCAACCCATCACCTTTCCCCACCCGTGCCTCCCCTCCCCCTCCTCTCTTCCCTTTCCCCTACCTCCCCCACATGCTCCCACTCTCACTCTTCTTCTTCCTCAATACTTCTCCCCCATTACTCTTTCTCTTTTATCCACCTTTCTCTCTCTTCATTACTCCTACCTAACTACACCACCTCCATTAATGCATCTCCTTTCTATTTTTCCTTTCCCCTCCATAGTTGAAGTTGTATCCTCCCAAATTAGCTAGCTAGGTAGATGTAGCACTTAGTTAAGTGACCTATTTGCCCCCTAACTAGATCTATCTTTGTCAAGAAGAGCTTTATGCACTTTTGATCTCCCTACAACATCATCTCCACCGCGTGCTCGATCTCGATCGAGATAGAGGTGATGAAAATTTCATGCTTTTGCAAAATGAAAACATGTTTATGTGTGTGTGATATGTTTGTGGAAATTGTGTGTGTGGCACGACAAATTGTGCTTTTGAGTTGCCTATGTTTTGCCGAAATGTCGATTTATTTCCGTTTCGGCGAATTCCGGGCAAACTCTAGATCCATATATGTCCTATTTTTAGGGAAGGTCATGCCAAATTTTTGTATGACTTTGATGCATGCATGCATTTTTATAATCAATTTCTTTATTATTACCGTACAGAGTTGACGATGGTCAGTGGAACGATGGTGGACAGGTGGTTGCGGTCGGCGGTGCAGGACATGAACGAAAATAACTGGACAGAGGTTTTATGTCCGTGTCGAAAATGCAAAGGAATAGTTTGGCTCGACCCCCATGACGATGGTCGTCTCGAAGCGCACCTGCTCATGACTGGTTTCATGGATGGCTATACGCGGTGGATAATTGAAGATGAGGATGACGATGTTGAGGATGCCGACGGGGCAGGCAATGATGACACGGGGAAATACGAAGAGATGATCGATAATGACGGTGGGGAAGAGGACGGACATGGTGGCGGAGAAGGGGCCGGACATGTCGGAGGAGAAGGGGCCGGACATGGCGGCGGAGAGAACGACATGGACTCCGCGCAGCAGAGTTCGTCGGTACTAAGTTCAATCGTGCGGGACCCTCATGTTCAAGCATTGCTTCGCAAGAAGACGAGTACTGAGAGAGCTGCTTCTAGAGAGGAGGCTAAGCTGGAGCAACTGGTGGTAGACTCGAACACTCCATTGTATGATGGTTGCAATTCTGAGGTGACCCGCTTGAGTTTCACACTCCAACTCCTGAAGACGAAGGCTAAAAACAAATGGACCGACACTAACCTCGATGAGCATCTCAAGTACCTAAAGGATGTTCTTCCCGCGGGTAATCTATGTCCTACTAGTGTTGATGAGGCCAAGAAGATCGTGTGTCCTTTTGATCTGCCACATGTTAGATACCATGCATGCATCAACGATTGCATAATTTATCGGAAGGAGCACGCGGAAAAAACAAGATGTCCGGTGTGCAATGCTTCTCGATACAAGAAGGCCGGGAAGAAATGTCCCCAGAAAGTTGTATGGTACTTACCGATCACTCCCCGTCTCCAGAAGTATTTTGTAGATCCCAAGGAAGCAAAGCTAATGCGCTGGCACGCGGAAAGGAAGAAGCCCGACGATGGAGATGATCCGAAGCTGAGACACGTGAAGGATGGAAGCCAGTGGAGAGCGTTGAACAGTTTCTATCGGTATTTTGAATGTGATGCAAGGAACATCGTGCTCGGCGCGTGTACCGATGGCATGAATCCGTTTGGCAACCAGAACACCAACCATAGCACATGTCCCGTGTTTGTATGGATGTACAACCTCCCCCTGGTTGTGCATGAAATCGAAGTATATTCACATGAGCATGCTTATTAAAGGGACGAAACAACCAGGAAATAATATTAATTTGTATCTAGGTCTACTTCAAGAGGACTTAGACACGTTATGGAAAACACCGGCCAAGACATGGGACGCCAGCAAAGGTGAGTATTTCAACATGAGAGCCGCGCTGATCACGACAGTGCAGGACTATCTCGGTTACGGATATGTGGCAGGCCAGGTGTGCCATGGATATTACGGATGCACGCGGCGCATGGATGATACGACGTCTCAGCAGCTAACGTCAAGGAAAGATGGCGGGTCTGGGAAAATCGTGTACATGGGGCATCGAAGATGGCTTGAACAGGACGACCCGTGGAGAAACCATGGAGATCTATTCAATGGTCACACTGAGCATCGAGGACCTCCACGTAAGCGGAGCGGTGCCGAAATTGATGAGCTGTTGAAAAACTGGAAGGAGTGCCCCACGCCGGGAAAGACGATGAGAAAGGCGCCGGAACCGCTGCTAAAGGTATGGAAGACGAGGTCTGTGTTCTGGGACTTGGAGTACTGGCACAAACTCGATACACCTCATTGCCTTGATCAAATGCATATTTGTAAGAATGTCCTTGAGAGCTTGCTCGCAACACTGATGAACATGCCGGATAAGACCAAGGATGGGCCGAAGGCAAGAAAAGAGTTGCAACATTTGAAAATTAGGGAAGATCTGCACATGCCGCCCCGTAAAATGTCAGACGAGACAGAGATGGAGACAGAGGCACGGGAGAAGAAGGGCAAGAAAATAAAGAAAGAGGATTATTGCCCCCCTTCTTGCTTCACCTTAAGTCAGGCTGAGATCAATGCCTTCTTTAAGTGCCTTACCGGAGTGAAAGTTAGTTCTGGTTACTGTGGCAAGACAAGCAGATATCTAGACATGGACAAGAAAAGGTTCAGCGGGATGAAGTCTCATGACTGTCATGTGATGATGACGCATATACCACATGTTGCCCTTAGAGGGATAATGGACAAGCACGTCCGTGACACGCTTATTGGTCTCTGCAACTTTTTCAACATCATCTCTCGAAAGTCGATCAGTGTGAAGCAGCTCCAAAGGCTACAGGAAGAGATCGTTGTGATACTGAATGAGCTTGAGATGTACTTCCCGCCCGCGTTCTTTAACGTGATGGTGCATCTGTGTGTCCATATTGTGGATGACATAATAGACCTGGGGCCGTCATTCCTGCACAACATGATGCCATTTGAGAGGATGAATGGGATCATCAAAGGATTCGTTCGTAACATGTCTCGTCCGGATGGAAGCATCGTCTAGGGCTATTTGGCACAAGAGTGCATCTCTTTCTGTGAGAATTTTCTATATGGCGCAGACCAGCCGCCTGGTGTTAGTGTTGCTTTGCCCGTTAACAAGCACGATGGGAGGCTCGAAGGAGATGGTCACTGCAACGGTCGCAGGGGACTGCACGTGGCATACTCAGATCGATGCAGCGACTTTGACAGAGCAAACTTGGTAGTGCTACAACACCTAGACGAGGTAGATCCTTTCGTGGCACTGCACAAAGAAATTATCGCAAAGAAGTATCGTGACCGGGGGGTATGCAGGACGGACGCCGAAGTTACTAGAGAGCACAACTCCACTTTCCTGCATTGGTTCAAAGAGCATATTATTGCTAAACCTCCGGAGGAGGGCTCTAAGGACGGATTGCTCATATACGCCTTAGCACATGGCCCCTCGCCCAACCTCGTAACCTATCAGGCATATGATATCAATGGATACACGTTCTACA
>NW_021174870.1:27890-28384 GCF_002162155.2 Triticum dicoccoides
ATATATATATATATATGTTCCTAATTTGTATACACACTTAGCCATTATTATGCATGGGTTCAATGATGTGTAATATATATGTTCCTATTTTGCATACATATTTAACCATCAAATGATGCAATATATATCGCCCTCCCTTCGTTCACTGCCCTCAGGAAATAAAAGTGGGATAAAATAAAGGAAAAGAAAAAGGGAAACTAGAAGTAGCGAAGGTAGTAGCAGCGCGTTTTGCCTAAACCGCTACAGATACTGAAGTTGGTAGAAGCGAATTTCGTATAAAGCGCTACAACTACTGAAGGTACTAGCAGCGCATTTTGTCCAAATGCGCTACTGCTACGTCCACTTAACCCAAAATTCTCACCCGCCCTGTTTCATCCCGCCCCCCCCCAAAAAATCCCCACTCTCCCCCGTCGCACCGCCGCGCCCGACCCGGCCCCGGCGCTCGCCCCCGACTCCGGTGCCGACGCTAGCCCCCGACCCTGGCGCTTGCCCCC
>NW_021174870.1:30576-31065 GCF_002162155.2 Triticum dicoccoides
ATCAAAGGTATTTTAACAGATTTGCAATTTCCATAGAGAAACACTTCAAAATATTTTCTACGTATTTCAACTCTTAAAGCAATGTTTCAAATGTTCCTTTCATATGAAAGTTAAAAGATGACCAAGCTTTCACTTCCATCAATGTGACTTATCATTGCAAACAACAAAACAATGTTAACAAATACAATAATAATGCAAAATACTTTCCACTTACGTGTGTAGATGACCGCCTTGCTTCATTTAGAAAACCATATGACCTGCTATTCTATTGATGTGAAGCTTGTTATAAGACCATACATTAATATACTCAATTAGTAAACCATGTCTTTAGTTCCTTTTTCCCAAAATTCCAGGAGAGTGAGTTTCCACAAAGTATATTTCCCTCTGTATGAATAATTGAATAACAAGAGTGACTTTCTAATATTCCAGTGAGCCAAATATCCTTACAAAAAAACACTTCTAGACAATAGTCTTGCGGTTATTTGGTAT
>NW_021174870.1:31096-45075 GCF_002162155.2 Triticum dicoccoides
ACTATAATCTTCCTCATTTGAGTTTATTCCTTCCCGCAATTCTTCCACACCCATAGTTGACGTTAATGAACAAGCCTTCTTAAGAGAATTTAGTGATTCCTTTAAAATTTAGAGCGTCTTCCTCCAAAAACACATAACAATTGTCAAGAGATGACATTCCAAGTTAATTCCTCCCACTTATCCTAAGCATGTTAGTGTCGGGAGTTTCACTTGTAGTTTCCTTTGTGGTCAATGTTATACTATAGTATGATTGTCAATAATTCCACCCTTGATCATAAAAATGGTTGTGTTCCTACTTTCCACCAGTATTCCTTTTCCAGATAATTAAGGAAACACCCTTTGAATCACAATAATAACCATGAAAAAAATTTCTGGTGTACACTTTGTAAGAACTGAGAATTTCATGCCAAAGTAGAAGATTTCCTTCCAGTCACAATATGTAATGCTTCTTTCCAAGGAAACAAGGGAGTATAAAAGACATTCAATTCCTCCATTCAATTGTGGAGTGTACGGTGTATTTCAATGGTGAATAGTTCCATGCTCTTTACGTACAAACGATATATTCCTGAAGTGTACTTCCCCCACCAATCGGCGTTAAAATATGATATTATTTAATCAGTTGATTTTTCCACTTCAGTATAACATGTGACCAATACAATAAAATCTTCCGACTTGTATTTTGAAAAAGTATAAACATAACACTATCAAGTGCAGTCATCAATGAATGCGATAAAATAAATAATCAGACCTCTAGTGGGAGTGAAAAATAAATACCATAAGTATATATAAAAAGAACCCGATGTGAAGCCCTTTCATGTCCTCCCACCTTAATAAACAAGGTGTATATAAAAAAACATATATGCTTCACATGTACCATAGTCCTCCCACTAAAGTTTAAAATTCCAGAATCAATAAGTCTATTGATCTAGTTCCAAGATATGTGACCAAGCCGTTGATGATGTAGATAATAAGATTCCAAGCATGTGTTCCCATTGTCGATATTCCTCCATATGGAGTTATCTTTGCCAAATATAAACAATTTGGTTTGCCAACTTCCAATGGATATCAAGAAAGATAGATCATTGTGTGAAAATCCAAAATGCACTAAGTTAACCATTGAGCAATATTTTCACTCTTCCTTTTCCAAATAGTATGTCATAATCAATAGATTCCAAGATAGAACAATAAAACAAATACCTTCCCACTAATGTTGCATAGAGTGTCCTATAACAATAATATTTTTCCTCCACAAGGGAGTTTCATGATTTAATTTCCAATCCAAAGTACATCAATCTTCCTTTGAAATTGATGCATGCCAATAAAGTTGCTATAGTATTCCAACAATGAATGATGTATATATATACCAACACCATAATCCAACTATTTGAAAGAGCATCAGTGCAAATATTATCATTAGACATACCGGTAATGAAGAGCCAATTTCCTTGTCCTTGGAGTGACTCTCATATTCCTCCATACACAAGTGATGCTCCATAAAAAACACTTCTTTGAAATCCCTTTCCACGTTATGCGTAATTTTCCGGACAGTATTTTCACCATAGCAATTTTCAGTATAATAATTTGCTCCGTGCAGTGCATCCGCACATTTAATCCGGAGTCCTCCTTAAGTTCTTCCAAGGAGTAGACTTATTTTCCTTGTATGATGTACATGCAGTAGATTAACAATCAAACAAGTTAGTCCGTTAATCAACAATCTAATAAAATAAATTAATTAATACTAGGTACTAGTTGGGATCCGTAATTTTCATCCCTGTCCTTGTAGCACGCATGCACAGGTGCATGTGGATCTTCAGGCCGTCCGGTTGGCCGTACAGTTGGCTAGATGATAGACTGTTTTTGATGATGTAGGTAGCAGCGAGCAGCAGGCGTGGTAGAGACCTGCAGTTTCCAAGCAGCAGGTTCGGCTTGCCAAGTCGTCGGGTGAAGATTTCGGAGCAGTGAGAACCTCATCAGGGCAGAGGACTAGGTGATTACAAGGATGAAGAGGTGCCGGATTCCGTGTGTGGAGGTTTCGTCGACGGGATCCGTTGTCAGCTATATTCCAAAGCAAGGCATCGGCAGCCATGCACATACTAGCCTGATTGATTCCTCTACAACCCATATGAAGCTAGGCTTGGTTTAATAATTTCCATGATCCACGCGACCCAGGGTAGGCATGCTTTTTGATTTCCTCGTTCCGAGTGCAAGGCAGAAGTATTAAAATAAGATGACCATGATCCGTGTGTGAGTTTAGAACAGATCAACTCAACACAAAACAACCTTAATCGATCCCTGTACCTGCACAATCGGGTGCGGCACGGCGGACGACCGCCAGAAGAGTACACTGTACGCTGCAGATTAGGATCGCGGTAAGGGAGATCTCAGCGGAGCAGCAGCGCAGAAACCTCGCTTGGCTACTCGATGCAGCCGGACCAATGGGGCCTAGGGGCAGCACTCTCGTAGAGTTTGCAGCGGATGACGGACCACAAGCGACGACAACGAGATGGCGCGCAGCGGAATCAGATGCGATCGGCGGCCATACGACGGCAGAGTTGGACTAGGGTTAGAGCGCGACCAAACCTTGCGCTGATGCCAATGTTATGAAATTTAGGGTTTTGCGGTCTACCCCCTAATTCCTCTGCGCTTATCCGTGGTGCCGCTCATAATTCGCATATCTGAGGCTTGAGGATAGGGACCTTCTTATACTGTCTTTCAAAGAGTCCATCTCTTATACAGATAAGATTTCTAGTCTTTTCAACTAGTTTTCGGGGATAGACTCCAGACCAAATTACCAACCACGATCAAATTTGTCTGCTAACGGATTCTACCCGTTGTGTCCCCGGAGCACGCGCTTGTGAGCAACACGCCATAATAGATTGTAAATTCCTCTAATTATGTAGATCAATATTAGGGCTGTAATCTAACTATATGATCTAGCTCCTTCCGATTATCACTGTACCCGGGTAGTCTTTCCAATATATAAAGCATATTGTATTCCACTGATAATCGACCAGCTTCCTTAAGCATATAACTTAAGTACGTTCCAACAAGTGATAATTCCATCATAATCATGTAAAGTAATTCCATGCATAAATACATGTAATTCCATAATGAGGTATTCCGAATATTAGTAATTCCTAGTAATTGAATATAGTTGCAGGACACATAATTCCAACAATCCTTGGACTGGAGGTTGCCAAGGCTCAATTGGCCTTCCTCCCTGTGTGGTTATCGGTGAGGCAGGAACACTAGCCCATTCCTCTAGCAGTCTCCAAACACGATCGACCAAGGATCTGTTGCTGCCGTCTAGCCCTAGCCCTAGCTCTTCTCTATCTCTCACTTGGCTCTCTCTTGCTCTACGACGTTGCTCGATCAACAGAGGAAGAAGAAGATCAGAGAGGAGGGAAGAACAGTGACACGGTGAGGATTTTTCCCGGCGCACGAACGCCTCCTTGAGCACAAACTCAAAACCCCACACCATTACAACGATTACCGCAGCATGCTTTATACCCGGGCAACGCTGGGCCACAACCCACTCGCTCCTGCCCACTCCGCGCTCCGATCGGCCCGCTCTCGACGCCCCCGTGACGCGCTCTGCGCGCGCGCACCGCGCCGAGCCCGCAACGACCTCGCGCTCCCGCTGCACCCGGATCGCCTCCTGACCTAGTCTACACGCACACACGCACGATGTCTAACCCACATGGCCACCCTGTGCAACAGACGCACACACGCACACATACACATACACGCCCGCGGTCCTGACGCACCCGACGCGTCCGGTGCGCACCCATAACACGCATGGGTCGCGCCCGGCTCGCCGCCGCGGCTTATTGCCCAACAGGGTCGAGCGTCCTCTATGAGCTTCCCTTGGTTTGTCGCATTCCTCGCAAGCCACATGTGATATAAGACCATCAACATGACGCCCTTATCCGCGTCTGTGGCCTTGCCTAACCAATCTAACATCCATAACCTGAGAGTTTGTTGTGTATTAATCATCTCTGGCAAGTCGAACACACATCGTCTCCCCTGTCCGCATTAATAATAGACCACACATCATGAGCATGCGGACACCTTCAAAATCTGTGAATGGCAGTCTCCTCTCTTCCACAAACTGGGCAAAGCACACCCGACTTTATGGTTCTTCGCTGAAGTTCTGCACCAAGAGCTAAGCCGTCCCGAGCTAACCGCGAGGTGTAGATTTTGACCTTCGCGGGTACGTTTGTGTCCCAGAGCTCGATCTAGCCCTTGTGTTAATAAAGACATAAATACACATGGTAATTAGTTGTGTATGTTCAATTTTCTGGTTGTTTCTGCCGATTAAAAACCGATACTGTTTCGACCTGCTAGCTGTCAATCGAAGATTTTTTTAAAACTATGATGATTTTTATAGCAAATTCAGAAATTATACATCATAATGCAGAAAAATCAAAAGTATCACCCCGTCGGCCTCCGGTTGGCCGAAGAGAGACTTTTCGGTCTACCGTTGGCCGAAGAGGGACTTTTCGGCCAACCGTTGGCCGAAGAGGGACTTTTCGGCCAACCGTTGGCCAAAAAGTACTTTTCAGCCGACCGTTGGCCAAAAATTACTTTTCGGCCAATAGTTGCCAAAGAGTCCCTCTTCGGCCAACACCCGCTCTATTGTTTTAGAAAATTCATATTAAATAGGATATTTAGTATTTTAATTTGATTCTTTTTGCATTAGATTAGAAATTTTATGAAGTTTCTGTAGATATCAAGTTTGACTAGATTTGAAACTTTGAATTTGAATTTTCATGACTTTGCTCAAATCACTAGATTGCCTATAATTTGAGCTAGGAGTATTTTTTCAGATGATTCTTTTTGCTACTGGTTCTTTGTGAATTTGTTTATCAGTAATAATTAATTGGCGAATTTTATTATTACTTAAAATTAGGTTTTTTATGAAAACTGTTCTGTTTTAGTGTTTTATAGGTTTTATGCTATTTCTTTTAATTTTAGTTGCTTTAAAAAAAATTCTTTAGTTTTTTTGACATATTCTTTTTGTTTCTGTTCAGTTATCAGTAGCTATTTTATTTGTAGTATTTTTTGTATTTTATTTCTTTTATACTACTAGAAAACTTGTTTTGAGCTTCATAGGAGTTTATATTTAAAAGTGCCTTGTAAATCTTGTACAACCATTGCAGTTTTATACATGAAAATAAAATACTTTCCCGCAATCTTTTCCCTCCATTTTTTCCCGCCATTTTCTTTGCCGCCATTTTCTCCCGCCATTTTCTTTCCCGCCATTCTCTCCCGCCACACTAAGGAGTGCTGGATCGATGGAGCATGACGATGATGCCTTCATGTGGAGTGTGAAACACTGTGTGAGAGAATTCATAAGTGTGAAACACTCTTCGATGATGATGATGATGCTGCAAACACTTATGACTTCTCTCAGGCAGTGTTTCACACCCCACCAGCAGCACCGACGCAGGAGACACAGACCGTGCCAGACGATGTTATCTACGATCGTGGACACCATGAGGCTCGTTTTATAAGTTGAGAAGTGAAGATGGCGAGAAAGAAGATGGCGTGAAAGAAAGATGGCGGGAGAGAATGGCGGGAAAGAAAATGGAGGGAGAGAATGGTGGGAAATAAAATGGCGGGAGAAAATGGAGGGAGAGAATGGCGTAAAAACCTAGTTTTAAATAATCCTAAAATTCACCAATTAATTACTACTGATAAACAAAGTCACAAAGAACTAGTAGCAAAAAGAATCATCTAAAAAGAATACTCCTAGCTCAAATTATAGGTAATCTAGTGATTAGAGAAAATTCATGAAAATTCAAATTCAAACTTTCAAATCTAGTCAAACTTGATATCTACAAAAACTTCATAAAATTTCCAATCTAATGCAAAAAGAATCAAATTAAAATACTAAATATCCTATTTGATATGAATTTTCTAAAAAGTAGAGCAGGTGTTGGCCGAAGAGGGACTCTTTGGCCAACTGTTGGCCGAAGAGTACTTTTTAGCCAACGGTTGGCCGAAAAGTCCCTCTTCGGCCAATCGGAAGCCGAAAAGTCCCTCTTCGGCCAATCGGAAGCCGAAAAGTCCCCTTTCGGCCAACAGGAGGCCGACGGGGTGATACTTTTGTTTTTTCTCCATTAGGGTGTATAGTTTCTGAATTTGCTATAGAAATCATCATAGTTTCAAAAAAATCTCAATCGAATGAGTTCTTATGGGGCCAGTCACTTTTTGGTAGCAAGGGATACACGGCACACAAATTGTGCTAGTTCAATTAGCTAGCTAGGTAGCAGGGGAAAGTCCCCAACTGCTCGCGAGATCAAATGAACTTGCATGAACAATAAATAAGAAAAATAAAAAAAATTCTGATTGTTTTGGTAAATTGTAACAATTCTTTTAAGAGCCTGCAAAATTTCACTTTGAAACGGCATCCGTCGAAATCGCAGCAAAAAAATCAGCACTCCGAAATTCTTTTAAAAATGGCATTTTTGGAGCATCAATTTTTTTTTGCCACCACTTCAACAAATGTGATTTTATGATAAAATTTCACAAGCACTCAGACTATTTGTCAATGTATCCACAAAAAATTCGGATTTTTTTCTTCATTTCTCTACGATTTTATTGTTCATACGGGCTCATGTGAGCTCGAGCTGAGAATAATAGCTTCGTCCGGTAGTAGGAGTAAACACGTATTTGTAGAATATTAAGAGATGGATCGTGAGGGGTAGATATAGAAGAACCTGCACATGCATGTATGCATCCACATGAACTATGCATGGCATTTCACATGCTTCGTGTCACTATGCACCGGCGCATGCGCTCATGGGTATTATCTCCGTCCCAAATTATTTGTTTTAGATTTTCTAGATATGAACGTGTCTAAAGACATCTGTACCTAGATAAATATAAGACAAGTAATTTACGACGGAGAGAGTATGTAGCTAGGGGTACCTTAACTAATAAAATTAGTGATATTGGTATTGACACTTGATAATAAAATAGAACTAAACCTTAAAAAAAGCGAAATACTGATTTTTTCTAAAGAAGAATGATTAGTGGCTTCGGTATTACTCTTTACGAAGAGTAAAAGAAACAAAGATGATAAAACAAACAATGAAAATTTTCTGCCCATAATTCTATAATATGCAAGAATAAACATATAACAGTACAATTTTCGTAAACAATGAAGTTTACTAAGAAGAAATACATTAGTGGCATTCGCATTATCCTTAAATAAAAATGAAAATGCAAATAAAATAAATCAAATCAAAATAATGAAGCTTTCTAGCAAATGATGAATTAGTGGCATATGTATTACCCTTAAAGAAGAAAGCAAACGAAAAAAAAACACAATGATGAAGTTTTGTAAGCAATAATGAATTAGTGAAATTGATAATAACTTTAAAGAAAAAATAAAAACTAAAACGAAATCAAAATAGTGCAATTTTCTAAGAAAGAAATGATACAAAATAAAACTAAAACAAAATCGGAAGAATGAATTTCTAAGAAATATAGAATTAGTGGGGTTGATATTACACATTAAGAAGAAAGAAAATAAAAATTCTGAAACAAACAATAACAAAATTTGCATATAATATACACTAAAATTGAGTTTTTTAAAAATATAAAAGAATAAGCATATAAATAGTGTCTTTTTCAGAAAAAATAAGTTTCCGTAAAAGGAATGAATTACTCGCATTGGTATTACCCACAACTAAGAAAGAAATTGAAATGAAAAAAAATCAAAATAATAAAGTTTTATAAGGGAGAATGAATTAGTGGCATTGGTATTACCTTTAAAGAAAAAAACGAATGAAATTAAAATGAAAAAACAATCGAAGTAAGAATTTTTTTCTAAGGAAAAATATATGAATTATTGGCATTGGTGTACCCTTCGAGAAGAAAGAAAAAAATGAAATAAAAAATAAAAAAGAATGCACACAATTTACAAAGGGACATTGACATTTATGCCCCTACTTATGCCCACTCTCAGATTTACCTCTATCTATTTGATGTGTTCAAATTTTCCCCTAAAAAGTATTTTAGGTGACGAGAATTCCTTTCCAGCTGGTCAGAGTTCTTTGACCGAAACTTTGAAAATTCATAATAAATTCATATGAACTCAGAACAATGCAAATAAGGTATCACAATGTTCATAAAAATATCACTATAGGCGCATATCATTTACGTTCATCACCTACACGTGCATTTATTTGCATTCACCCTAAATACTTTTTAATGTTATGAACCCTAAAAAGCTTTAAAGGGTGCTTTTGTCATGACTGTAAATGACATGTGCATATAGGCGATGTGTTTATGAATATTTTGATATCTTATTTTGCATTCTTCTATTTTCAAAGGTTATTTTCCTCTTTGATTTGCTGAAGGAATTCAAAAGCCTAAGTCTTATTGAATGGAATTGTAGGAACATGTTGAAAGATGAGCTTCTCACTCTGCTCAAGAAATAGAAAATATATTGGAAGCAAAGAGGGAAATAAAAGGTGTATAATTTGGTGATGAGAATACCAAATTCTTTCACACCAAAGAAACTATTAACCATAAACATAATCACATTGCTATGTTGCAAAATGATGATCAGGTTGAATTTACAGATCATGGAAGCAAAGCTACAGTGTTGTGGGAATCCTTCAGAAAGAGATTGGGCAGCTCAAAAGATACTTTCATGCATTTAGATCTGAATTATTTGTATGGTCCAGTTTCTGATCCACAAATGTTTATTGACCTTGAGAAATTCTACAGAAATGAGGAAATTGATGAGGTAGTTAAAAATCTGCCCTCGGACAAATCTCCTAGTCCTGATGGTTTTAACAATGAATTCTTCAAGGCATGTTGTGATATTATTGGTTATGATGTCAGAAAGCTCATACATGATTTTTATGAAGGAAATGTCAACTTAGAAAGCATCAACTCCTCATACATTACACTTATACCCAAAAGCTCAAGTCCTGTGAATGCCAATGATTTCAGACCTATCTCTCTGTTGAATACTTGTTTAAAAGTCATTACCAAACTTTTGGCTAATAGGTTGCAAAAGATCATTTTGAAGACTGTGCGCATCAACCAGTATGGCTTCTTGAAAGACAGAGTCATCCATGATTGCCTTGGCTGGGCATATGTATATCTTCATTAGCGCCAAAAAACCAAAGAGGAAGTGATAGTTTTGAAATTAGACTTTGCAAAGGCCTTTGATTGCATTGAGTATAAAGCAATCATTGAAATTCTGAAAGCAAAATGATTTGGTGATAGATGGATCATGTGGATGAGACTTCTATTTAACTTTGCATCTTCTGCTGTCCTTTTAAATGGAGTACCAGGAAAAAAATCTATTGTAAAAAAGGTGTGAGGCAAGGAGATCCTCTGTCTCCACTGCTTTTTGTCATTGCTGCTGACACTACTAGGAAAAGGCCTACTAATGGTGCACTAGTTTTGCCTACTAATGGTGCATTACCAGTGCGCCATTAGTATCACGCCACTAGAATTTTTTTACTAATGGCGCACCACTGGTGCGCCATTAGTATATGGTATACTAATGGCGCACCTGACAGTGCGCCATTAGTTTTGCCCACAGTGCGCCATTATTGTCTTATATACTAATGGCGCATGACATGGTAGTGCGCCATTAGTAACAATTTTTTTAATTTTTTTTCCTTAATCTCAAGTCACTATTTCACCTATGAGATATCCAACACATATATATACAACAAGCATCCATATAACAATCATAGCCAATACACAAGTTCCATCATATATACATACATAGCCAACACACAATTTCCATCATATATACATACATAGCCAACACACAAGTTTCATCATATATACATACATGGCCAACACATAGTTCCGTCATTACATATTACAAAAGTTTCACATTGTTAATCCAACACCGTTAGCCATCAATTCAAAAAAGTTTCACGTTGATACAAAATAAAAACACAAATGGAAAAGAAGCACTCCATCCACGCAAGCTTCTTTCAATTAAATCAAATCTGCAAAATGATAAACAAGAAGTTAGAAGAAGAAAAAGAAGAAGACTAGAAGAATACTAGAAGAAGAAGAACACTAGAAGAAGAATAAGAAGAGTTTTGGAAAAGAAGAAGAATAAGAAGAAGACTATAAGCTTATTATGTAAACTTGATCATTTTATGCTAACATAAGTTATTTTGGAGCTAACCTATAGGAAACTAAGCATATAAGCTCTAAGTTAGTATATTAGAGCCAACTTAGGTAAAATGAAGCTAACCTATGTCATTTTGGAAAAGAAGAAGAATAAGAAAAAGACTACAAGCTTATTATGTAAACTTGATCATTTTGTGCTAACATAAGTTATTTTGGAGCTAACCTATAGGAAACTAAGCATATAAGCTATTAGTTAGTATATTAGAGCCAACTTAGGTAAAATGAAGCTAACCTATGTCATTTTGGAAAAGAAGAAGGATAAGAAAAAGACTATAAGCTTATTATGTAAACTTGATCATTTTGTGCTAACATAAGTTATTTTTGAGCTAACCTATAGGAAACTAAGCATATAAGCTCTAAGTTAGTATATTAGAGCCAACTTAGGTAAAAATGAAGCTAACCTATAGGAAACTAAGCATATTAGAGATAACATAGGTAACTAAGTATATATATATATATATATATATATATATATATATATATATCATTTTGGATAGCTAACCTATAGGAGATCTGACATACCTGACAAAGTTCAGTTCTCATGCATTGTTCTTCTCCTTCTTCTCCTTCCTCTCCCTGATGCGCCTAGAGCGGCGAGGCGGTGGAGGCAGTGGAGGCAGTGGGATGTAGTCTTCTACCACAATTGGCGTGGTCATGTCGCCCAGCTGTGGGATCGCCGGCGCCACCACCGGTGTGTGGTCATTGTCAGGCACCACCACCATCGCGAGGCCACCTTCAGGCACGACCATCGCTAGGTCATCCTCAGCCACCTCCATCTCTTGCCCATGGTCAGCCACCACCATCTCTTGCCCTTGGTCAGCCACCACCAGCGCTAGGTCATCCTCAGCCTGATGCCCATAGTCATCCTGTAGCTCCTCATCCTCACTCTGCTCCTCTTCTCCCGCACTCCAGTCAGGATCATCCTTCTTGTTGTCTATGCTGCTGCCAGAATCGCTGCTGCTTTCGCTACAGCCAGAATCGCTGCTGCTTTCGCTACAGCCATAGTCGCTACTGCTTTGGCTGTAGCCAGTGTCGCTGCTGCAGCTCCCATTACCTGTCCAAAATGCAACAATGACAGTTAACAATCAATGTGAGACAAAGCCAAATGTAGAGGAATAAGAAGAGGCAGAACGTACCGGCATCATCATCGGCAGCGTAGCGCATGCGACACATAGTCTTGTTGAACACCTTCACGATGAGCATGTTGGCGTCATCGTCGTACCTGAAGAGAAGAAAGTACCCCAACTGCAGGTCGTAGGCACGGTAGAACTTCTCCCACCCACGAGACAAGTACATGTGGCCCTTCTTGATCACCAACTGCACATCCCACTGCGTGCAAAACCCACTGCCGGCCTGTCGCAGCTTCACATTATTTGGCGGATCTTCACCCATCAGCATGTTCATAAAACTGTCAGGCAGCCTCTGTAGTTTGGGACAATGAGTGATGTAGCAAACAACAGATATCATAATGATATGGGTGAAGGGGAGATCTCTCGTTTTATATACCTGCATCATGGATGATACTGAAGCCTCAAGTATGATAGCGAAGAACTCGAAAGCATCCAACTCGTACTGCGGTGTCGCAGATCGGCAGTGGCTGCTTCCCGCCATCTCTGATAAGCAGCAGAAGAGACCAATTAGTACCCTTACAGCAGATCATAAAACATGCATGATAACAGGCATTAGTCGCAAGTACCCCATATGTCCTATTTTTAGCAAAGTAATGCTAAAATTCACGGAAAATTTCAGCATTACCTTTGCTGAAAATAGGACATACAGAGTACCCGAATTTGCCGGAACGGAAGTTAATCGACATTCCGGAAAACTCAAGGGCCTCTCAGGGTACCTACAACATCATCACAAGTACAGCAGCAGCAGCAGTGAATACAGACATAACAACAACAAAACTATATATTTTTATGTAGTAAACAAACGAACACTAAGAGTAGAATGTTCTTGCAACAAACATTATTGTGTGACATCGAAAGGCATCACTCTGCTTAAAGGGAAGGATGACTTAAGTGGCAGATGTATATGATTGCACCACTTGATCTGCACTTCTCTATATTATATGATGTACTGAAGAACTTGAGCAAAAAAAGATAAATAGGAACATATTTCTCACCTTGAAGGTGTTGCTGCTGCTGCACTGTCTGAACTTCACTTCCTTTACCTCCTCGGAAATATGCAGATGTTAGAAAGGTTAATGAACCAACAGATGCCCTAATGGACGTAATAACAACATGACAGCAAACAACCAACAAATTATCTTGCCCTCTACCTGCAAAATTAAGAACATTTCAGTCAGTTTCAGAGGAAATGTGCATCTTGGAATAAGATAACAGCTGATTTTGTCATGATCCTGCTACACCTCTATCATCAAACAGAGTCCATATTAAGAACATGTCAGTTTGAGAGAAAATGTGCATCTTGGAATAAGATAGCAGCACATTTTGTCATGATCCTGCTACACCTCCCCATCAGCATGTTGCTACTACATACATGATACATGATAGGTGTGTGCTCAAGAAAAATGGAGATAAAGACAAGTTGATAGTGCCACTTGGTCTGCCAGATGCTGAACTGAGTGTGACACTCTCTGAAGTTGATTATACTAGTACAGTTAACACTAATTAATGGCGGTGCAGGTCAGACCAGAAGAAGAAGCGCGCAGCTGGCATCTAGTCATCATCCATATCCAACCCAGCAAGCACAAGGATCGGCACGGTCGATCAAACATGTCGCGTGGCTGATTCGCACCCGAAAGGCAATCAGCCGGGCCGGGTTAGTGGGATGATGCACCCGAAAGGCAACCATCCATGCTTTGCCCCTTGTAGCATGTTTTAAGATAAGAAAAGAAAGCAGTATACCCTCTAAAGAGCTAGTATTGGGCAGTAGTATGTAGCTAGTGTTGAGCTGGTTGTGAAACTGAAACTTGATTTGTGAAACTGAAACTACTATAATTTCTACTTAATTCCACTTAATGTCGTATGGTTCACGAGCAAAAACACCAGCAAAAACTAGTAGTACTACTATACACACAATCTAATTAATTTCACTTAATGTTTGTCTGGTTGCTCTCAAGAAGCCTCTAGTTCTTCTCCATATTTTCAGTCACATATGGTGATTTCGTCGTGTCTTAGGCGAACCACGGGCAATATATACAGGCATATATAGGCACACCGCATACGGTTCAACCACTCGATGGTCTTAGACATGAATGTATTATTACCTATCATCTTGGGTGTTTTCTTCTATCTTGTTAAAATAAATCTCCTACCAGATAATAGTTTCAAGTATTTGGCTTCTCTGCTCTGTCGAAGGCAGAGTATAAATACCACACTTTCATCCACAGTAGCCCATGTATCTAACTGATGTTCTTGTCATACTCCTTCCTACGAAGATGGATTGCAAAATACGTTTGAAAAATAGAGTGACACAGCACAAAGAGAACTAGAGTATATCTTCACCATATAAGAAAATAGCATCATCATCTTAGCTTCACAACAAACAAGTAGTACAAATAGAAAGACTGAATAGAAAGACTGAATGAAAATGCATCATCATCTTACCTGGCTGTTTACTGCTGCTGCTGTGCTGCAAGGGCGGACGAAGGGGCGCCGCCGGTGGAGAGGGCGAGGCCGAGGACGGCGTGGGGCTTGAGGGCCTGCGGCCTGGTGAGGCCGACGAGGTGGTCGTCCCCGACGCGGGCGGAGCTAGGGTTCGGGGAGATGGCGGGCGGCGCTGAGGGGATGGGGCAGTTGAGAGGGGGTAGGGGGGAGGTCGCGGGAGAA
>NW_021174871.1:0-1254 GCF_002162155.2 Triticum dicoccoides
AGGAGCGAGAACATGGGATTGTATCGATATGATCAAATGGTTGGTTGCTTGCCTGATGGTTCGATGCACTGATACGGTTCTTCGTTAGGGTAATCACGGTACTCCTCGGAGGCAGAACCTGTCGCGAAGGACACCGATACACAACCATCACCAAACAATGTGCAACAATATGATGCATGCATGAAACATAGCAATATGAGTGTGTTGGGCTAATGCAACTAAAACCAGAAGGATTTGAACAAATTTGAATCATAGATTCAAATTTCAAACTCAAACATGGCCTTTTAAGTGCTTTTCCTTGTTCTGCTTAAAACATCAATTTAACTTGTTTAATCATGCATGAAAATAGTACAGATGGATAGATTGGATTTTTCTGATCATTTTTCATATATAATTTGTCCAATTTGGAGTTACAGAATAAAAGTTATGAATTTTTGAAGTTTAAATAATATTCTGGAATTTCCTGATTAAAATTAAATCCAGAAAATCAATTACTGCGTCAGCCTGACGTCAGCATGACATCAGTGGTCAACTGCGGCTGGCTGAGGTCAAACCTGACGTGTGGGGCCCACACGTCAGTGACAGGGGGGTTAAACAGGGTTAAATTAATCCTAATTACTAATTAGTGGCGCTGGGGCCCACTAGTCAGTGTCAGGGGGTTAACTAACAGTGGTTAGCGCTAATCCTAATTAGCTACAGGGCTGGGCCCACCTGTCAGGGACTCAGGGGGGGTTCCTGCCGTGGTCAAAGTGGGTCAAACCCACCGGCGACGTGACGCCGGCGAGGCCCGAGACGGTGGCGCGATGCGGGATCGCGCTACAGGGCACGGGCGAGGCCGTTCTTGGGCTCGTTGGAGAGCTCTTGCTCCCGCGCGTCGAACGGTGGCCGTGGCTGGGCCTGGGGTGGCCGGAGTCGACGGCGGCGAGCTCGGCTGCGGCCGCCGGAGTTCGGGTGCGGTCGGAGTCGGCGTTGCAGGGTGTTTGGGGAGGCGTTGGTGCGTGCTGCGTGCTCCTAGTGAGGCGTGGAGCACGATAGTGTGCTCGGTTGGGCGCTACGGTGACCGTGGCCACGACGGCGACATCGCCGGCGGCGTGGAGCTCTCGGCCAAGGTGGGGCTAAGGCCTAGAGGTCGAAAGAGACCAGGGAGAAGGGGGAAACGACTCGGGGGCTCACCGCGGTTGCAGTGGGCGTCGAAGCGGGCTCGGAGACGCGCTGGAGACGGCGAATTCGACGGCGATGATGGTCGGAGCCCGA
>NW_021174872.1:0-1520 GCF_002162155.2 Triticum dicoccoides
AATCGGGGGAGGAGAGAGGGTGGGTGGACTCTTCACTTTCCTGGTTTCCACTCAACGCAGGTCAATCGCGAGCAAATCTGATTGGTTCATCTTGGGCTCCCACGGATCCATCCCCGTCCGTATTGTCATCCCAGCCGCTCGCCAAATCCCGATGCATGCTGCACAAATTTCAAAGCCAACTACTCTACTCCGAGACGGGTGGGTGAGTCCATGCCATAAATTGCTACCTACTCCTTTTATTTATTACCACACAAATTTCAAGGATCTCTTGAAAAAAGGAGATTATTACTCGACTACTCCCTCCTTTCCGGTTTATAAGGCTCAATTTAAAAATCACACCAACCAAGGTGGATGATGAGTGGTGGAATACTTTTTGTAGTTTGGCAAAACACCCAATTAATGCTCTTGTTTTCCTCAAAAAAGTATGTTTACCAATGCATTAATTGCAATGCATGCATGCATAAATTACATGCATTGGTTAATTTTTTCTTATATACTTGCATGCAATGATTTAATGCACCTTGAAATTTGAACATGTGATGGGAAACAACCAAATTGAGCCTTACAAAATGGAAAAACTGAAATTTTGAGATAAGCCTTATAAACCGGAAAGGAGGGAGTAGCAGTTTGTAGCACGGATAAACTAAAACATACAGTACAGCTCGTGCCTTCCAGAACGTCTAGCAAGCTTGCATTGTACACGTATCGCCTTGTCATGTCAAGGAGTCGTCGCGGTTAGGGTCCATCGCCCGCACGCATTGTCAACGCGAAAAGAGGGAAAGCGGTCGCTGGTCGCATCGGGTGGGGAAGAGGGGAGGGTTTCTCTCTCTCTCTCTTTCTTTTTGTTGGCGACGATGGAGCGGACAACAACGGTAACAACGGTAGGGCATGCACCTTACCTGGGCTCGCCGGCGGCGAGCGAGAAGGCACATCCGTCAGTGTCGTTCGACCGTCAGTGAAAATAATGACGTTGGAGAAAAACGAAACCTTTGAAGAAGGATCGATGTTGCGCCGGATGGAGAACAGATGTGCCATTTTCTGAGTTGATGATTGGCTGGTTGGTTGCCGGCGGAACGAGGAGAGCAGGAGAGATGCGACGCAATCGGTCCGTCCGTCCGTCCTTGAAAAGGTCAGTTTGTTTCGCCACTGACAAGATAAAAACTACTAAGTTGTATGTTGGTAACCTGCTTGAAAAGATCAGGTTGGTCATGTCCGTGCATGTTGTAATCAAACTACTAAGTTGTATCCATCGCTAGTTTCACGCTCGCTCACAAACAACGCCTGCGCAAGTCAAAGTCAAAGTCGAGCTGCCGACGGAGGAACGCATGCATGCATGCATGCATGTTTTAGCGACCGATTGATGGACCCATGCGCTTCATTGCTACTAGACTACTACTAGTAACTAGGCACGGTCACGATTCCGGCAAGGATGCTACTACTCCAGCTAGCGGTTCAATTAATAATTAAACTAATTTCCTTTCGGAGACGTGCCTATCGATTCTAATTTTCTCCATACATAT
>NW_021174873.1:0-1989 GCF_002162155.2 Triticum dicoccoides
AGAATATTATTTAAACTTCAAAAATTCATAACTTTTATTCTGTAACTCCAAATTGGACAAATTATATATGAAAAATGATCAGAAAAATCCAATCTATCCATCTGTACTATTTTCATGCATGATCAAACAAGTTAAATTGATGTTTTCCACAGAACAAGGAAAAGCACTTTAAAAGGCCATGTTTGAGTTTGAAATTTGAATCTTTGATTCAAATTTGCTCAAAACCCTTCTGGTCTTAGTTGCATTAGCCCAACACACTCATATTGCTATGTTTCATGCATGCATCATATTGTTGCACATTGTTTGGTGATGGTTGTGTATCGGTGTTCTTTGCGGCAGGTTCTGCCTCCGAGGAGTACCGTGATTACCCTAACGAAGAACCATATCAGTGCATCGAACCATCAGGCAAGCAACCAACCATTTGATCATATCGATACAATCCCATGTTCTCGCTCCTGCTCTCTTTTACTGCATTAAGACAACGCGTTTCAAACTGTTGTGTGCTACGGTAGTTGAACCCATTTCCTCTGCATGACCTGTCATTGCCACAGTAACTAGATGAAACCCACTAGCATGTGTAGGAGTTGATTGAGCCATATGTATGTGTTGTTCCTACCTTGCTATGCCTGCTATGCTTAGAGTCGTGTCAGGTCTGGTTCATCTGGATGATGGGCTAGAGTGAAATGATCATGTCGGTAATGAGAGTGGTGTGGTGAACACGATTTGGTAAAGGTATCGATGAGAGGCCATGTAGGAGTACATGGTGGGTTGTTTCATTGAAGCCGACCTTAAGCACTGAGATCTGTATGTGTGATTTAAGATACAGCTACTACCATGCATTGGGCCCTGAAATATGACCCCGCTCGACTTCTTATTCACCCTAGCTCTCTGTCCAGGAGTTGCAAGTAGTTTCTGGTGTTTGTAGTCTACTGGAGGCCGTGGACAGCGCTGACCGTAGGGGTGGGCTGTGATGCGGTAGGTACGTGGCCGGGTGTACCGAATACCCGTTAGGTATCTCGGGAACCCTGTTCACATCGTTCGGGGCCGTATGGGAAACCTCGGCCGGACTCCCTGCGGATGGAACCTGAATAGACGATAAACCTGGACTAGAGGCTTAAGTGTTTAGGTAGGTCGTGGTCTACACCCACGTCGGCTTTCGCTTGAAGTCTGCCGAGCACATGTCGTGTGCAGACGCTAAGTGGTGGAAACATGTATGAAGAAGTACACCCCTGCAGGGTTAACATGATCTATTCGAATAGCCGCGTCCGCGGTAAAGGACTACTTGGTTGCCTATACAGTTCATAGACAAGTAAATGGAAACTACTAAAAGCCTCAAGATAAGTGTGAGTGCCGAGGATGGCTCTTCCGTAGGAAGACGGAGGCGGATCCTCGGTAGTGTATTGAAGTGGTGAGTAGTGGACTCGTGTGCGCAAAACCATTTCAAGTTGAAGTATCGTAGGATAGCCTAGCCAAGAGTCAAAGCTGGCTTGCTGCAATAACTCCACCAACCCTTCTTGATACTATGCATGTATGTAGGATCTGATGTAAGTCTTGCTGAGTACCTTTGTACTCATGTTGCTATAATCTACATTTTTACAGAAGACGCTGCAACCCCTTCTGATGGGTTCTATGTAGACGTTGACATCAACGAGTAGGCTAAAGGCCCAGGTGGTGACCCTGAGCTTGTGAAGGACCATGTAGTATAGCTAGGCTTTCCAAGCCTCTTTTATTTTACTAGTTGTCTGTACTCAGACAAGTTACTTCCGCTGCTGGTTTGTATGACTGTATGACTTGTATGTAGGGTCGTGAGACCCGTACCTTTGTGTATGATATGTATGGCTCCCTGAGCCTTAAATAAAGTACTTGTGTCGTAGAGTCATGTTGTGATGCTTCGTTGTATTTGCACATATCGAGCATATTGTGTGTATGATTGAAATGCTTGGTATGTGTGGGATCTGACTATCTAGTTGTTTATCTTTAGTAGCCTCT
>NW_021174874.1:0-1181 GCF_002162155.2 Triticum dicoccoides
CCTCCACCTCCGCCCCCTCCTTCGGGCGGTGGTGGCGGAGCGGGTGATGATCTCGGCGGTCGACGGTGGGCTGGCGGCCACGGCGGCCGACGATGGGGTGGCGACCACGACCACCACCTCCCGTATTCGGGCCACGGTGGCAGAGAAGGTGATGGCCATGATGGCCGGCAGTGGGGTGGCGGGCACGACGGCCACCTCCCGCCTTCGGGCCGGGCGGCAGAGCGGGAGATGGCCCTGGCTTTTGACATTGGTGTGGCGGCGATGGAGGCCGGCAACAGCTGCCGACGGGCAGCGGCGGCGGAGTGTGTGGTGGGTGTTCTGCGCACACCCAACAGGGACGCCACGCGCACTACACTACGCCGGGGACTGCTCCACCGCCGCGGTGTAGCCTCCCAGCTGGAGTGTCCTCTGATGACGGCGGAGTGGCTGAGCGACGACGACGGACCGGTGCCATTGGAAATTATGGGAGAAGCTGACGACATAAGCTACAGGGAGGGAGGGGAAAATACGACACAGGACTTGCCGGCCGTGAGGGTTTTTATAGCAGGCCGGTAAGCATTGGGATTTTGGGGGATTTCACCGAGTTGGGCGGGAAGCGTGCGCGGGAATCTGCGAGGTTGCATGGGAACGGGCTCACCAACGATTCATTGGCGCCACCGTTTGGCCAAAAGAACACCCCCGCGCGCTGCGCAAGCTTGCACTGTAAGCCATCTGCGGCAGTAGGGTGACAAGACGTGCAAGAGGAGGACGAGAGGACATGTACACATATAGTTAATAAAAAACGTTTGCGATTTAATTACCTACTGTACCCCCATCCTGGTTTATAAGTAGGATTTAACTAATAAAAAACAAATGCATGTCGCCATAGATTATATCGTTGGAGTCATATTTGAACATAGATTCCAGCTATACAATTTTTGTAACATGCATTAACACTTTTTTGGTTAAATTTAAGGTTGTACACCAGCAAGCGTTTGCCCGCAGCACACACAGCTTATTCCATCACAAACAGCTCTGATGGATCAACTGTCTGCCACGTATCGCACACACAACTCTAATATGATTCGTGCTTGATGTCTCCGACATCGCTCGCACAGTTCGTCTTATTTGCCACGTATCACTATGCCGTTCTCTTCTCGCGTCCCTCGGCAAGCTCTCCATGCCGTTAGGTGCCGCATCGC
>NW_021174875.1:0-1194 GCF_002162155.2 Triticum dicoccoides
TTATTTTTTTGAAACATTTAGTTATTAAAGAAAAATATTTATTTCGAATCTATTACAGTATTGAATTTGAATTTATTAGTATTTTGAGACTTCTATGAAATTTTGAAACATTTAGTTATTCAATGAAAAAATATTTTGAATCTATTATTATTTTGAGTCTGAATTTATTTGTATTTTGAGACTTTTATTAATTTTTGAAACATTTGGTTATTAAAGAAAAGAGTATTTATTTTGAACCTATTATTATTTTGAGTTAGAATTTATTAGTATTTTGAGACCTTTGCTAATTTTTTGAAACATTTAGTTATTATTTATTTTGAATCTATTCTTATTTACGACATGGGCCCATTGGGCGATGGACGATGTCTAGGCAAAACCACCCGCCAACTTGACCCCCTCGCCCACTCGATCGGCTCGATCCCCTTCTCTTAATCCGCGATGGTAGATGTCGAGGTAGCGTGCCGACCGCGATCACATCGACTTTGGAACCATTTCCCACGCGCATCGTTACCTCGTCCTTAGCCAATCTTCGCTTAATCCGTAGTCCCTGTTTCGAGTTGCAAATATTAGCAACAGAACCAGTATCAAATATCCAGGTGCTACTGCGAGCATTAGTAAGGTACACATCAATAATATGTATATCACATATACCTTTGTTCACTTTGCTATCCTTCTTATCCGCCAAATACTTGGGGCAGTTCCGCTTTCAGTGTCCAGTCTGCTTGCAGTAGAAGCACTTAGTTTCAGGCTTAGGTCTAGACTTGGGTTTCTTCTCTTGAGCAGCAACTTGCTTGCTGTTCTTTTTGAAGTTCCCCTTCTTCTTCCCTTTGCCCTTTTTCTTGAAACTGGTGGTCTTGTTAACCATCAACACTTGATGCTCCTTCTTGATTTCTACCTCCGCGGCTTTTAGCATCGCGAAGAGCTCGGGAATAGTCTTGTTCATCCCTTGCATATTATAGTTCATCACGAAGCTCTTGTAGCTTGGTGGCAGTGATTGAAGAATTCTGTCAATGACACTATCATCAGGAAGATTAACTCCCAGTTGAATCAAGTGATTATTATACCCAGACATTTTGAGTATATGTTCAATGACAGAACTATTCTTTTTCATCTTGCAGCTATAGAACTTATTGGAGACTTCATATCTCTCAATCCGGGCATTTGCTTGAAATATTAACTTCAACTCCTGGAACA
>NW_021174876.1:0-1151 GCF_002162155.2 Triticum dicoccoides
GGTTATGGGCCCACCATGTGGTTGAAAGTAGGAAGGGGGCCGACATCTTGCACGGTCATGATAGTAAGGCGTGTCAGAGGGTAGCCTGTCAGTTATGTCGGCAACAACCTCGATACCAAGGGCGAGGGACGAAGAGAACCATTTTCCTGCTCGTTGAACGAGGCGGGCCAATAGGCAAAGTTCCCGTCCGTCGGTGGCTACCGAAATGTCATCCACAGTAGGAACAGGGTCTTACTGGCACGGTTGTACACTAACGTGTTTTACATAAGCAGAAGATTACTACTGCTTATATAATATAGATCACAAGAAGGGTTAAGCAAACCAAAGGAAAGGAAAGGTGATTACCAGGTTAAACAGAACAATGGAAAGGAAAATGTGTTGAAACACATATTCCAGGGGTATATCCTTCCCAAGGACAAGCAGAGCATGATATCCTTGGCAGGATATAATGTAGAAAACTCCTTAGGAAAGGGGAGAGAAATTTCATGACATTACCGATGCAACGGTGTTTGGGGTAATTGAGCAAGTAACATTTAGCATTGGGCTTCAAATGTTCTTGTTGAGAATCGGAGCACCATTGACATGCTTCGAGGTAGCATTGACATGGTCTTCAGGTGAAGATCAAACTTTGGAAACACAAAGGATCCATCAGGAATAACTGGTAGAATAAGTCTTACAATTTCCTCATGGATGAATGGATAACCTTGCTGAAAAGGAATCTATAATGATAGGTCCTCCAGCCGGGGGGGGGGGGTGCTAGGCATGACATCATGTTACCAGGTCATCAAAGGACCAACATCATAACTCTTGGAAAGTTGTCCCTACCATCATATCTGACCGAGATTCAGATCCGATTGGTTTCATGATACCTCAAGCTCACGATGCTTGAGGAGAAAAGGTGCGATACAAATTGACGAGATGACATCGAAGATTCTCGGGAGATGAACCATGGAAGCCAGTTCCGAAACAAGAGTTCATCGGTAAACCAATGAGAGGATGAGGAGGTGGCTGGTGGAATCAGCGACAATTCATCGAGATTAACAAAAGATGGATTTCCACAATTATGTGAACAAAGAGATAACATTTGTCAGATCAAATGGTATAATGATGTATGCTTGAGGAAAACATACACAATTAAACATTGGTTGAAA
>NW_021174877.1:0-990 GCF_002162155.2 Triticum dicoccoides
TCAAGATATGTGCTTTGTGAAAGACCTATGAGGCGTCTTGATCTATCCCTATAGATCTTGATGCCTAATATATAAGCAGCTTCTCCAAGGTCCTTCATTGAAAAACTCTTATTCAAGTAGGCCTTAATGCTGTCCAAAAGTTCTATATCATTTCCCATCAAAAGTATGTCATCTACATATAGTATGAGAAATGCTATAGAGCTCCCACTCACTTTCTTGTAAACACAGGCTTCTCCATAAGTCTGTGTAAACCCAAACGCTTTGATCATCTCATCAAAACGAATGTTCCAACTCCGAGATGCTTGCACCAGCCCATAAATCGAGCGTTGGAGCTTGCACACCTTGTCAGCATTTTTAGGATCGACAAAACCTTCCGGCTGCATCATATACAATTCTTCCTTAAGGAAACCATTAAGGAATGCCGTTTTGACGTCCATTTGCCAAATTTCATAATCATAAAATGCGGCAATTGCTAACATGATTCAGACGGACTTCAGCTTCGCTACCGGTGAGAAAGTCTCATCATTGTCAATCCCTTGAACTTGTCGATAACCCTTAGCGACAAGCCGAGCTTTATAGATGGTCACATTACCATCCGCGTCTGTCTTCTTCTTAAAGATCCATTTATTTTCTATGGCTCGCCGTTCTACGGGCAAGTCAGTCAAAGTCCATACTTCGTTTTCATACATGGATCCTATCTCGGATTTCATGGCTTCTAGCCATTTGTCGGAATCCGGACCCGCCATTGCTTCTTCATAGTTCGAAGGTTCACCGTTGTCTAACAACATGATTTCCAAGACAGGGTTGCCGTACCACTCTGGTGCGGAACGTGTCCTCGTGGACCTTCGAATTTCAGTAGGAGCTTGATCAGAAGTATCTTGATCATTATCATTAACTTCCTCTCTAGTCGGTGCAGGCACCTCAGGAACATTTTCTTGAGTTGCGCCATTTTCCGGTTCAAGAGGTAATACTTCATCAAGCTCTACTTTC
>NW_021174878.1:0-1150 GCF_002162155.2 Triticum dicoccoides
AATTAGACCAGGATGTCGTGAAGAAGTTAGTAGACATACTCAAAGAAAACCCGTACTCCCAGCAATTTAGGAGTTTGGGTGCACACAAGGACAACCTCGATGATTATAGGATAGACCTAAACACCGATAAGAGGCTTGACCAAAGAAGATATAATAGACCGTTGTCATCTGAGGTCGCTGTAATTTGGGTTGAGGGCAACGACCTAGCAAAAAGGTTTGATCGGAGGATAACACTTTATGGTAACAACAACGAAAGGCACTGTATACATGTGACCTCCGGAGCATATGACCCGTTGTCTTATCCCCTATTCTATCCAAGGGGGGAACTAGGTTGGCATCTGAAGCTACCTAAACATAATGTTCCTTGGGAGGTTGTACTACATCCTCAACTGGGCCTTGATGATGATGAGGATGCAGGTATGTCGTATGCGTCCCATTTTGTTTCAAATAATATCTTATTTCTCGAATATATCCTCATTTTGATGGTACTCGATCACGTGCAGAGGGGAATAGCAGGTTGTGCGTCTCTGTCAGAGACTACTACTATTACATGCTGCAGACACGGTCTGCGATCTTCAATCCCATACTCTGTGGAGCACGCCTGCTGCAGCAATGGGCGGTCGACATGTATGTCAAGATTGAGAGTTGTCGGTTGAGATGGTACAAGAAGAACCAGACGCAGATTCGGGCCGACTTGTATAAAGGAGTTGTTGACGAGCACCGAGATACTGTTTTAACAAATGGTGTCATATGGAATTTGTATTTGAGTCATCAATAAGTTCAGCATTTGGGTCCCTTGAGCTCATCCATCAGTAGTACTATCATAATTTTCTGTAAAGGCATACGTGAAATTCTGGAGCAGTACATGGTCACATAAGAGAGATGTTAAAGGGTGCATATAAGACCTTATTTCCTGTTGCCAACAAAAACAAATTTATAATAAAATTTAAACAATAAAATATGCCCCATTCTGTTAGAGTAGTATAATTATTTGTCAGCCATTTAGTTGTACTGAAAGAAAAATTGTGTATAATTGATATACCAAGAATTTAAGTAATTTTCAATGAAAGAATTAGGTGTTTTAATGAAAGAGTTGCCTTTTACTTCTCCTAATTAGCCACACACACACACACACACACACACACACACA
>NW_021174879.1:0-2690 GCF_002162155.2 Triticum dicoccoides
ATATATATATATATATATATATATATATATATATATATATATATATATATATATATATATATATATATATATATATAGGGTCGCGCTATTCGTCACCCTGGGTGAGGAATAGTTATTCTTCACCCCCTCTATTTTATCATCAATGCACCGTAATTTTACGTTCCGTAAGTTTTTTCTTATTTCCGACGCAAAAAGAGACCGTAAGAAAATATATAATCACTGTAAAAAATATTTTATGTTATGTAAAATTACAAACATAAAAACATAGTATAAAATACACATAAACTGCAAAATTTCTTGTCTTATGACATATATTTTTATTTTCTTATGTCAAATTTTACGTAGTGAATCAATAGGAATGTAACTATTTGAATTCGAAACGTAATTTAATTATGAAATGATCGTAAGATTACCTCGGCTGAAGAATAACTTATTCTGCACCCTGGGTGATGAATAGCAACACTATATATATATATATATATATGTGTGTGTGTGTGTGTGTGTGTGTGTGTGTGTGTGTGTGTGTATCATAACATAGATGTATACTGGAATATTTAAAACATCAAAACGTATGTGTATCATATGGAGTATATGTTTCAATACACATAAGTTTCAAAACTTGTATTTGTAAAAATGTTAATCTGGACGTGCTGTGTTGATTAACATTTTCTCAAATACAAGTTTTTGAATTTTTTTAAAATGTCGCATACCTTTTTTTAACACATAAATATTTTTTGAATGTCACAAGCACAAAAATATAAATTGTTTTCTTACATCTGGACGTGTTGTGTTGTCGGTGGTAATCTTAGTTAACCTTGACCACAAGGTCACATGGTCGAGCCACGGTGCTCATTTTTCCGTGTTACATTTCTTATAAAATTTATTTTCAGTCAATGTTTATATGATACAAAAATTAGTCGTGCTATATAGACATGAATGATCAGTAGTCTGGTGGTTATCCATGTGAGACTATTAGGGCACGTTGCAGCTTCAAAACCCCATATCGCTTGTTTTCTCATTTCATTTTTAGGGGCTTAATAGGAAAATAAAAAAAGCCAAAGGCTTCTCTGCAGATCTAGATGCTACAGCGGATGACAGTGGGCCCTGGCCACACTGGAATGCCACATAGGCCATGGATACGCCCGTGTACATGAAATGTGACCGTATATGAACGCTCGTGCAAGTTTGATGACAAAAAACACATATTTTACAAGTTTGTGGACCAAACTGAACATTGCGTGCAAGTTCTATGACTTCAGGTATATTTACCTCTTCTGTTGGTGTACTGAACTTGCAATCATATAAAAATAATGGGACCACTGATGTATCAAGTGGTTGAAAAAAAATATCATTTCCAGTCGACCCGCTCTCCACAACCGGCTTAGCCCGTCTTTGGCCAACCGTTGCCAACGTAACCTAGCTGCCCCATGGTGCCAAATCTTCGTCTCCGTCGAGCCGTCACCCTCCCACCATCCCTTTACCTCACTTCCCTGCATCTACACGCATACCCACAACATGAACCCTTGAACTCGTCTTCCTGGCTCATTCCTTCCCCTCGTCTCCATGAGTGATGTCGCAGCCGGCCATGTCGTATGTGTCTCTGGCTCGTTCCTGCAGTGCCTCCGCTTGTGACTCCGCGGCTAACGGTGTCGTCTCGTCTCTAGCTCATCCTTCCTTGTCTCCTCCTCGCACCGCATCATCCCTATCTTGGGGTTCATTGTTCATGCACAAGTAGCAACGGGTGCATCTAGGATCAAGGAGGTAGAAACCCTTGTTGTAGGCGGTCTTGTGATGCGAGGCCTCTAGCAAGGGTGACACCGCCTGAGGGCCAATATCAGCTTATCCTACATCTCGTTGCAGATCCTCGTTGTCATCTCGAACTGCTCGTAGGTGAACTGACTAGCACTGCAGACGCCGTTGAGGACATTCGGGATGAACACTATGTGTGTGTGTGTCTAGATTATACTGCATCGAGAGCCAACCTCTCTATACTGGGTTGGTCTCTAAATACCACGTGGTTTACATAGCATAGTCTCATGACAAATAGGCGGGCAATTTCTTATAAGTTGAACCACCACAGGGATGTTCACCATTGCGAGGAGACTTACTTAAACCCTTTCATGATCAAATGACTTACCTTTTTCATGTATCGGATTTGCACATAGAGCTGACCAAAGTGCGAGGTGGATGACCTACCATTCAATTGTAAGTTGCCATTGCTTATCATAGTCTCACAGACAATGTTGTACGTAAGGGCATCTACAGCCGGGCCTCTCATACCCATCTCAAACGCCCGACAGGCTGTCCGGTCAGTGACTAGTCACAAAAAATTAATCCAACCAGACCTCTCAAACCGCGGACAAACGCCCGGGCTGACCGACACCCCTTATATCCAGCCTAAAGATAGGGCGAATATGGGGCGGCCCGGGCACGCCCAGGTGCGTCTGCTTGACTGACCTGGCTCACCACGGACCCCACAAAAAACCCCAATCCGGGCGGTGAGCTCAAACCCTAGCCCAGTCTCTCCCTCTCTCGCTCCGTCCGTCCACTCCTCTCTCTCTTCGGTTCCGATCCCATCCATCACGATGAGCAGCTCCGACAGCGAGTCCGGCTCGGAGGTCGACTATGAGGAGGAGATGGCCCTCCGCATTGCACTGGAGCGGTCGAAGGTGGAGACCGCCGACAACTCC
>NW_021174880.1:0-4196 GCF_002162155.2 Triticum dicoccoides
TTTGAACAAATTTGAATCAAGGATTCAAATTTCAAATTCAAATATGGCCTTTTAAAGTGCTTTTCCTTGTTCTGCTTGAAACATCAATTTAACTTGTTTGATCATGCATGAACATAGTACAGATGGATAGATTGGATTTTTCTGATCATTTTTCATATATAATTTGTCCAATTTGGAGTTACAGAATAAAAGTTATGAATTTTTGAAGTTTAAATAATATTCTGGAATTTCCTGATTTAATTTAAATCCAGAAATATAATTATTGCGCCAGCATGACGTCAGCATGACGTCAGTGGTCAACTGCGGCTGGCTGAGGTCAAACCTGACGTGTGGGGCCCACACGTCAGTGACAGGGGGGTTAAACAGGGTTAAATTAATCCTAATTACTAATTAGTGGCGCTGGGGCCCACTAGTCAGTGTCAGGGGGTTAACTAACAGTGGTTAGCGCTAATCCTAATTAGCTACAGGGCTGGGCCCACCTGTCAGGGACTCAGGGGGGGTTCCTGCCGTGGTCAAAGTGGGTCAAACCCACCGGTGACGTGACGCCGGCGAGGCCCGAGACGGTGGCGCGATGCGGGATCGCGCTACAGGGCACGGGCGAGGCCGTTCTTGGGCTCGTTGGAGAGCTCTTGCTCCCGCGCGTCGAACGGTGGCCGTGGCTGGGCCTGGGGTGGCCGGAGTCGACGGAGGCGAGCTCGGCTGCGGCCGCCGGAGTTCGGGTGCGGTCGGAGTCGGCGTTGCAGGGGGTTTGGGGAGGCGTTGGTGCGTGCTGCGTGCTCCTAGTGAGGCGTGGAGCACGATAGTGTGCTCGGTTGGGCGCTACGGTGACCGTGGCCACGACGGCGACATCGCCGGCGGCGTGGAGCTCTCGGCCAAGGTGGGGCTAAGGCCTAGAGGTCGAAAGAGACCAGGGGAGAAGGGGGAAACGACTCGGGGGCTCACCGCGGTTGCAGTGGGCGTCGAAGCGGGCTCGGAGACGCGCTGGAGACGGCGAATTCGACGGCGATGATGGTCGGAGCCCGAAGAGGGGAACGGCGACGTGGCGGCGATGCAGGGCTTCCGGAGGCCTGTGGAGCGGTGGGGAGGAAGAGGGGGTTGTGGCGGAGCTTCTGAGCTAGTCGGGGGAGCGAGGGGTGGCCGGAGACGGCTGCTATGGCGAACGGCGGCGACGGTGGTGTTCGGCTGTGTGAGAGAGAGAGCGAGGGAGAGGAGGGAAGAGCCGAGGGCGAGTGAGAGAGAGCAGGGGGGAGGCGTGGCGTCGTCCAGGGGCATCGAGGCGAGGAGGGGAGGGCAGGCAGGCAGGGAGAGAGGTGGCGTGGCGCGGTGGCGCGCGCGCGCGCCGGCCACACTCCCCTCCCTCTGTCGGGACGAAGACGACAGAGGAGGGAGACGGGCTGGGCCGCCTGCTGGCTGGGCCAGCCAGCTGGATGGGCTGCACAGGGAGGAGCCCAGGTAAGCTTCTCCCTTTTATTTTTTTCTGTTTTCTAATTTCTGACATTTGTTTTGATTTAAATAATATATTAAATCATTTATTTAACTTATGCCAATTTTTGCAGGGGCTAGATATATTATTCCAGAGCTCCTTTATAATTGGCATAATATTTGGACATATATTAATATATATAGAAATATATTTCCAATGCAAATATTTATGCATTAATTCCAAATGCCCAAAATAAATGTCCATGAGCCACTAAAAATATTGGTTTGATTTTTATCTCTGTCCAATATTTTCAGAGAGCAACATGAGCATTTTCTTGGACCCTTTTGGAGAAATTTTTATTTGGGTCATTTTCAAAATGATTCTGAGGGTTTCACAGATCCCCATTTCAAGTTTCTAATGAAAGAGTAAACATGATGCAACACTCTAATGCATGACTAGCTAGGGTGTGACAACTCACCCCCACTCAAAAGAATCTCGTCCCGAGATTTGGGTTCCTCCGGGAAGAAGGCGGGGTACTCAAGTCGAAGACGATCCTCCCTTTCCCAGGTTGCTTCATCCTCAGAATGGTGCGACCATTGTACTTTGAGGAACTTGATGTTCTGACGTCGGGTGATACGTTCGGCCTGATCGAGGATACGAACGGGGTACTCTCGATATGTAAGATTATCTTGGAGATCAAGCGTTTCGTGGTCCACTTCACGGATAGGATCCGAGAAGCAACGCCTGAGTTGAGAAACGTGGAAGACATCGTGGACTCTGGAGAGATGCGGAGGTAGTTCCAGCTGGTTGGCAACTTCCCCTCGTTTGGCAAGAATGCGAAAAGGTCCAATGTAACGAGGAGCCAATTTGCCTTTGATACCGAAACGATGGGTTCCCTTCAGAGGGGTGACCCGAAGATATGCCTTCTCGTCAACCTCGAAAGTCATAGCCTTATGTTTTCGGTCATATTGACTCTTTTGACGAGATTGGGCTGTTTTCAACTTTTCACGAACGATGCGAACTTGTTCTTCTGCTTCCTGAATCATGTCCGGGCCAAAGAATTGTCTTTCCCCGGTCTCTGACCAGTTAAGGGGTGTTCGACACCGTCGTCCATAGAGAACTTCAAAAGGGGCTTTACCCAAGCTAGATTGATAGCTGTTGTTGTAAGCGAATTCGGAAAATGGAAGGCACTTCTCCCAGTCCATTCCGAATGAGATAACAGAGGCTCGAAGCATGTCTTCTAGAATTTGGTTGACGCGTTCCACTTGACCACTCGACTGAGGGTGGAAGGCGGTGCTAAAGGAGAGACGAGTTCCCATAGCATTTTGGAAACTTTCCCAAAATCGAGAGGTGAAAAGACTTCCTCGATCCGAGTTAATTTCCAAAGGAACACCATGAAGGGACACTATTCGGGAGATGTATAAGTCTGCCAGCTGACTAGCGGTTATACTCTCTCGAACAGGTAGGAAATGGGCTACTTTGGAAAGACGATCAACCACGACAAAAATAGCATTATTCCCTCTCTTGGTCCTGGGAAAACCGGTAATGAAATCCATACCAATTTTATCCCATTTCCATTCAGGAATAGCTAAGGGTTGAAGGGTGCCAGCAGGACGTTGGTGCTCTGCTTTAACACGACGACAGACGTCGCAATTTGCAATATACTGAGCAATTTCTCTCTTCATCCTAGTCCACCAGAACCTCTGGCGTAGGTCCTGATACATCTTAGTACTACCGGGATGAATGGTGAGAGGAGATTCATGAGCTTCCTTAAGGATCAAACGCCTCAGGTTTTGCACTTTGGGAACCACTAGTCGATTCCCGAAGTATACGACCCCTTGATCATTAATGGAGAAGCAATTCGCAATTCCTTTCCGAAGGTTTCTCTTGATGCGGGAGATTCCCGGATCTACCTTCTGTGCCTTGATAATCTGATCCGTAAGGGTAGGTTTTGCCACCAAGGTGGAAAGAAAACCTTGAGGAACAATGTGAAGGTTAAGCTTCCGAAATTCCTCATGGAGAAGCGGTTGACTTTGTTGTAACATCAGGTTGTTACAATAAGATTTACGACTTAGCGCATCAGCCATGACGTTGGCTTTCCCTGGGGTGTAGGTTATTCCTAAATCGAAATCTGTGATCAATTCAACCCAATGTCTTTGCCTGAGGTTCAGATCCGGTTGGGTGAAGATGTACTTCAAACTTTGGTGATCAGTGAAAATTTCGCAACGATTACCGAGGAGGTAATGTCGCCAGGTTTTAAGTGCATAGACTACAGCTGCAAGCTCTAGATCATGAGTAGGATAATTCTCCTCATGTGGGTGCAATTGCCGTGAAGCGTAGGCAATTACGTGTCGATCTTGCATGAGAATGCAACCTAGTCCTTGTCGCGAGGCGTCGCAGTAGATAACAAAATCCTTGGAGAAGTCTGGCGGTACCAGTACGGGGGCAGAAGTCAGGCGTCTTTTCAGTTCCTGAAAGCTGTGCTCACATTGTGGAGTCCACTCGAACTTCTTATCTTTCTTGAGGAGTTCGGTTAGAGGTTTGGCAACCTTGGAGAAGTTCTCGACAAAGCGACGACAATAGCTCGCTAAGCCTAGAAAACTCCGAACTTGCTTGACCGATTCAGGTGGAGTCCAGTTAAGGACGGCTTGAACTCGCTCAGGGTTAACAGCAATACCTTTACCAGATATTACATGACCCAGATAGGTCACTTCTGGCAACCAGAATTCACATTTAGAAAATTTGGCATAAAGGCGATGCTCTCGAAGTTTCT
>NW_021174881.1:0-2533 GCF_002162155.2 Triticum dicoccoides
GTTTAAGGGGAAACCAAAAGGATCCTGGAACCCCAAGAAGGTAAAGGATAAAGAAGGGAACGACGTGATGGATATGCCGTGTCATATTCACACGAAGAAAGATGAAGAGGGGAATATCATTTACCCAAAGCACACCACTCGCCAATGTCGACTCCTGATCCAGCAGTTTCAGGGAAAACAGTCTAAGGACAAGGAGAAGGAGCCGGACAAGGCCGAAGACAAAGAGGACAGTGAGGGAGGATATCCGCATATCAACTCCACTCTGATGATCTTCGCAGATGTGGAAAGCAGAAGTCGACTGAAAGTGATTAACCGAGAGGTTAACATGGTTGCCCCAGCAAAGGCAAATTATCTGAAGTGGTCTCAAACACCCATCACATTCGACCAATCTGATCACCCGACTCATATTGCCACCCCTGGGAGGCAAGCTTTGGTGGTCGATCCAGTTGTCGAAGGCACTCGACTGACAAAGGTGTTGATGGACGGTGGGAGTGGGCTGAATCTGTTATATGCAGACACGTTGAAAGGTATGGGCATTCCGATGTCCCGGCTGAGCACTAGTAACATGAGCTTCCATGGAGTTATACCAGGGAAGAAGGCCGAGTCACTCGGCCAGATAGCTTTGGACGTAGTGTTTGGCGATTCAAAGCATTTTCGCAAAGAAAAGTTGACGTTTGAGGTCGTGGATTTTCAAAGTGCATATCATGCCATTTTGGGGAGACCAGCCTATGCACGGTTCATGGCTCGACCATGTTACGTGTACCTCAAATTGAAGATGCCCGGTCCCAAAGGTGTGATCACTGTCACCGGTGATAGGAAAAAGGCAGAGGAGTGCTTTCAGAAGGGCTCCAAAATTGCCAATTCCCAAGTGACAGCGGTCGAGTTCGAAGAATACAAGCAAAACGCAGATCCGAGTGACTTGCTGCGATTCAAGAAGCCCGCCACAGAATCTGCATTCCAGTCGTCCGGTGAGACGAAGCCTGTTCACATTCACCCGACCGACCCCGAAGCAGCTCCGACCCGCATCTCCACAACACTCGACCCAAAATAGGAAGAAGCGCTCATCCAGTTCCTCCGTGAGAACTGGGACATTTTCGCATGGAAGCCCGCTGACATGCCAGGTGTTCCCAGGGGACTGGCTGAGCATCACCTAAGAGTCGACTCGTCTGCAAAGCCAGTCAAAGAACATCTTCGGCGGTCCGCCGTCCAGAAGAGAAAGGCCATCGGTGAAGAAGTGGCTCGACTGTTGGCGGCAGGATTTATCCGAGAGATATTCCACTCCGAGTGGCTCGCTAATGTCGTCATGGTTCCTAAGAAGGACAAGTCGCTCCGAATGTGCATTGATTTCAAGCACATCAATCGGGCCTGCCCGAAAGATCACTTTCCTCTCCCTCGCATAGATCAAATTGTTGACTTGACCGCGGGATGCGAGAGGTTGTCTTTTTTAGATGCTTACTCCGGGTACCACCAGATCCGTCTGTATGGGCCCGATAAAGTAAAAACAGCTTTCATCACTCCATTCGGGTGCTTCTGCTATATCACCATGCCATTCGGCCTCAAGAATGCCGGAGCCACATTTATGCGAATGATCCAGAAGTGTCTACTCACTCAAATCAGTCGGAATGTGGAAGCTTATATGGATGATATTGTTGTCAAGTCACGAAAAGGTTCCGACCTGCTCGCTGACCTCGCCGAAACATTTGCCAACCTCAGAAGGTATGATATCAAGCTCAATCCATCAAAGTGCACATTTGGAGTTCCTGGTGGCAAGTTACTCGGTTTCCTCGTTTCCGAACGGGGAATCGACGCCAACCCAGAAAAGATTGGCACTATTCTCCGAATGAAACGCCCTGTGCGAGTGCACGATGTCCAGAAGCTTACTGGATGCTTGGCCGCATTAAGTCGATTCATCTCACGACTCGGTGAAAAGGCATTGCCTCTTTACCAACTGATGAAGAAGGCTGACAAGTTCGAGTGGACTCCAGAAGCTGATGCAGCGTTTGCCGAGCTAAAAGCTCTGCTCTCCACCCAGCCGGTGCTTGCTGCTCCAATCAGCAAAGAGCCTCTGTTGCTCTACATCGCAGCCACAGGACAAGTTGTCAGTACTGTGCTAACGGTCGAGCGGGAAGAAGAAGGAAAAGCTCTCAAAGTTCAGCGCCCAGTGTATTATTTGTCTGAAGTCTTGACTCCATCCAAGCAGAGATATCCTCATTATCAGAAGCTTGTGTATGGAATATACATGACCACAAAGAAGGTTGCTCATTATTTCTCTGACCATTCAATCACAGTCGTCAGCGACGCTCCACTATCAGAGATTTTGCACAACAGAGATGCAACTGGTCGAGTGGCCAAATGGGCGATTGAACTTCTTCCCCTTGATATCAAGTTTGAGGCAAAGAAAGCCATTAAGTCCCAGGCAATAGCAGATTTCCTCGCCGAGTGGATCGAACAGCAGCAGCCGACTGAAGTTCACTCGGAGCATTGGACCATGTTTTTCGATGGTTCTAAGATGTTGAATGGTTCCGGTGCTGGG
>NW_021174882.1:0-2393 GCF_002162155.2 Triticum dicoccoides
CAATGAGTAGGCTAAGGCCCAGGTGGTGATCCTGAGCTTGTGAAGGACCACGTAGTATAGCTAGGCTTCCCAAGCCTCTTTTTATTTTACTAGTTGTCTGTACTCAGACAAGCTACTTCCGCTGCTGGTTTGTATGACTGTATGACTTGAATGCTGGGTCGTGTGACCCGTACCTATGTGTATGTTATGTATGGCTCTCTGAGCCTTAAATAAAGTACTTGTGTCGTAGAGTCATGTTGTGATGCCATGTTGTATTTGCACATATCGAGCATACTGTGTGTATGTTATTGAAATGCTTGGTATGTGTGGGATCTGACTATCTAGTTGTTTATCTTTAGTAGCCTCTCTTACCGGGAAATGTCTCCTAGTGTTACCGCTGAGCCATGGTAGCTTGCTACTGCTCTGGAACACTTAGGCTGGCCGGCATGTGTCCTTCTTCGTTCCGGTGTCTGTCCCTTCGGGGAAATGTCACGCGTTGAGTACCGGAGTCCTGTCAGCCCGCTACAGCCCGGTTTACCGGAGTCCTGCTAGCCCAGTGCTACAGCCCGGACCCACTTGCTGATGACCGACACGTTCGAAGCTGGGTCATGGATGCCTGTCCCCGTAAGTCTGTGCCACTTTGGGTTTACGACTAGTCATGTCAGCCCGGGCTCCTTATCATATGGATGCTAGCGGCACTATCATATACGTGAGCCAAAAGGCGCAAACGGTCCCGGGCAAAGGTAAGGCGACACCCGTGGGGATACCGTGCGTGAGGCCGCAAAGTCATATGAGGTGTTACAGGCTAGATCGATGTGACATCGAGTCGGGGTCCTGACAGTTGACAAGGCCGAAAGACATGACAACGTATTCATAGGAACCATAGCTTGTTCTGAATGCTATCTTGGGGATGTCTTGTTCACGAATGCGAATCTGATGATAGCCCATACGGAGGTCAAGCTTGGAGAATACTTGAGCACCTTTGAGTTGTTCAAAAAGCTCGTTGATGTTGGGAAGTGGGTACTTGTTCTTTATGGTCTTCTTGTTCAACGGACGGTAGTCGACACAAAGTTGGTCCGTTCCATCCTTCTTCTTGACAAAAAGAACACCACAACCCCATGGAGAAGAACTTGGTTGGATGAGACCCATACGCTCTTGAATATCGAGTTGTTTCTTAAGCTCCTTCAACTCTTCAGGTCCAAGCTTGTAAGGACGTTTGCAAACAGGTTCCGTGCCAGGCTCAAGATCGATGACGAATTCAACTGGCCGGTGAGGAGGCATTCCTGGAAGCTCTTCTGGAAAGACATCTTGATATTCACAAACGACTGGAATCTGAGAGATGGCATCCAACTCGCCCTTCTCATTGAGAGAAAACAGTCGAATGGTATCATCACGAGTGGCAAAGACAATCACATCCTCAGACAAGTGTGTCAATTGAATCTGCCTGACAACACAATCAAGTTGAGCCTTGTGCTTAGAAAGCCAGTCCATTCCGAGAATATGGTCAATATCCGAGTCACCAAGAACATTAGGAGAAGACAGAAACTTATAGTCGCCCATCGTGATGGTAACATCCGGAACTATGGAGTTAGCGTTCATGCGTTTACCCGGTGAGACAACTGCTAACGGACTAGGTAAAACTTGGAAAGCCAACTCATGCTTAGATGCAAATGGTCTTGAGATGAAACAATGCGATGCACCAGTGTCAAAAAGAACTTTTGTAGGGATATCGTTAACAGGAAGGTTACCATGATCACATCTGACGAGTCCTCTGCCTGAGCTGTGTTCATTATGTTAACCTTTGCAAACTTGGGATTATGATTGACCACTGCACTGCTGGCAGATCTCACAGGAGGAGGAGGCGGAAGACGCCTCTAGTTGAAGCATTTGTTTGCATAGTGACCCTTCTGCTAACACTTGTTGCACGTGACCTCTGAAAGTGGACGGTGATACGGAGCACTTGACCTTGGATCATGAGACAAAGTCTTGTTCTGAAAACCTGGGTTGGGTGGGTGGGAATATCCATTGCCACCTTTGCTCTTCTGCTGATAAGGCTGACGGAACGGGGGAGGAGGAGGCAACCAATACTTTAGCTGCTTAGCTGCCACTTGAGTTGAAAAAGAAGGAGTTGCATCGCTAACTCTCTTCTTGGAAGCATCGCACTTGAGCTGAGCAGTCTCTTGCTTCAGTGCCATGTTGTAGAATTCATCATACTTTCTCGGCTCAAAAAGCACAAGAGCTAGCTGCAGATCTTCTCTGAGGCCACCTCTGAACTGATAAATCATGCTCTTCTCGCTAGGGATGTCCTGCTTGGCGAAGCGAGCGAGCTTCTAGAACATGATGTTGTATTGGTAAACAGACAAGCTGCCTTGCTTCAGATTGCGGAACTCCTCACGCTTGCTCTCAACAACACT
>NW_021174883.1:0-1402 GCF_002162155.2 Triticum dicoccoides
AACAATTTTGAAGAGGCCATGGAGAAGATCACTGGCCTTGAGAAGACGTTTGAAACAAAGCTCGATAACAAGTTTAATGAATTGCTCGCGCGTCTTCCACCACCACCACCCGCTGCACCTAACGCACCTCTCCAACAACAACAACAACGACTACCTCCACGTCGCGAAGCAGACCTCCGCCGAGCAAGCCGTGTTCCTCTTGCGTTTGGCCAAACTGTTGGTGCTGCTGTTGATACTTCTGTGGCTCCTGCTGCTGATGCGGAGGAGGATGATTATGTGGGAGATTATGAGGATGAGGTTGATCAAAATCAACACTACGTGCAGCCACCTGTACCACCACCAGCAGGTCGACCTCAGGTATATATTCGTAATGGTAGGCCTGCACCACCACCTCAGGTACGAGATGATGTCCATATTCCTAAACTGAAATTGAATATCCCACCATTTGAGGGTAGATATGTTCCTGATATATATCTTACTTGGGAGTTAGAAACTGAACAACGATTTACATGTTTACAATATCCTGAGGAGAGACGAGTTGCTGCTGCCGTTTGTGCTTTCACTAGTTTTGCATGTGTATGGTGGTCTGAACATTGTAGATTATATCCTATTCCAACTACTTGGGCTGCTTTGAAAACTGTTATGCGGCGTTGGGTTCCACCATATTATCAACGTGAATTGCTTCAAAAATTGCAGCGTTTAAGACAAGGGAAAAATTCTGTAGAAGAATATTATCAGGAATTACAAACTGGCATGATTAGATGTGGTATTGTTGAGGAGAATGAAGCTATGCTTGCACGTTTTCTGGGTGGATTAAATAGAGAGATTCAGACCATTCTAGACTATAAGGAGTATACTAATATCACTCGTTTATTCCATCTTGCTTGTAAAGCTGAACGTGAAGTGCAGGATCGACAAGCATTGGGCGAACTAACTTTTCTGTAGGCCGACCTTCATCATGGACACCACGTGCATCTTCTACTTCAACTGCACCAGCACCTCCATCCGGTGCCACCTCCAGCCGTGATACAAGAAAACAGGCACAACCACCATTATCTGCCAAGAGCGCACCTGCGGGGCCTGCACAGCGTTCTTCTTCTTCCATGGCATCAACAGGGCACACAAGTGATATTATTTGTCGTCGTTGTAAGGGAGGAGGTCATTATGCGAGAGAATGCAAATCTCCGCGTGTGATGATTGCTACCGCGGATGGTGGATATGAGTCCGCTAGTGACTATGATGAGGAGACTTTGGCTCTTATTACACGTGAAGAACATGGTGGAGATGATTCTGATCATGAGACGCAATACATGGCTCCTGAAGACGCTGACAGGTATGAATGTTTAGTTGCTCAACGTGTTTTGAGTGTGCAGGTCACACAAGCTGAGCAAAATCAGAGGCA
>NW_021174884.1:0-976 GCF_002162155.2 Triticum dicoccoides
TACTAAAGATAAACAACTAGATAGTCAGATCCCACACATACCAAGCATTTCAATAACATACACACAATATGCTCGATATGTGCAAACACAACATGGCATCACAACATGACTCTACGACTCAAGTAATTTATTCAATAGGCTCCGAGGAGCGAGATATTACAAACAGGGGTCTCATGACCCAACATTCAGAGCATACAAATCAAAGCACAAGCGGAAGCTATCATGTCTGGGTACAGACATCTATAAATGAAAAAGGCTGAGAAGCCTGACTATCTATCAGATCCTGCCGAGGGCACAAGATCGTAGCTGAGGTAACAAGCTAAACGTCGAAGTCCACGTGGAACTACTAGTGAGACTGAAGTCTCTCTGCAAAAACATAAAATAGGCAAACGTGAGTACAAATGTACCCAGCAAGACTTACATCAGAACTAACTACATATGCATCATTTTCAACAAGGGGATGGTGGGTTTTAACTGCAGCAAGCCAGCTTTGACTCGGTGGCTATCTTAAACTACGACTGCAAGCGACTCTTTTGAGGTGGCGCACACGAGTCCACATATTCACCATATCAATACACCACTATGGATCCGCTCCCGTCTCCCTACGAGAACGCCATCCATAGCACTCACGCTTATCTTGCGTATTTTAGAGTATCCACTTTCACTTGTCTATGAACTGATATAAGCAACCCAGAAGTCCTTTTCCGCGGACACGGCTATTCGAATAGATGATGTTAACCCTGCAGGGGTGTACTTCTTCATACATGTTTCCACCACTTAGCGTCTGCACACGACATGTGCTCGGCAGACTTCAAGCGAAAGCCGACGTGGGTGTAGACCACGACCTACCTAAACACTCAAGTCTCTAGTCCAGGTTTATCGCCTATTCGGGTTCCATCCATGAGGAGATCCGGCCGGAGTTTCGCTCACAGCCCCAAACGATGTGAACAGGGTTCCCGAGATACCAAACGGGCAT
>NW_021174885.1:0-1151 GCF_002162155.2 Triticum dicoccoides
AACCTTTCGAAATTAGCATCATAGACGGTAGATAGATAGATGTATCTCATCTGGAAAACTGTTGAAGCAGAAGGCGAATATTGATCCTTCATTGATGTTGAAGGTCTTTGTAACTTTGGGCCAGTGCCTGTGGATGATTGACCATCCATCCTTCGTCCTCTTCAGGAACACTTCAATATTGAACCGTGGGTGTTGTATGAATACCTTCCTCGCCTCCTGACCATACAGGTGGTTTGAGAGGTAATCATCACTGAACTGCTTTGGAAAGGCCTGAAAACAAGGATGTGCATAAATATCTTCTCTATATTGGAAATGGGGCAAAGGAATAAAAAAGGCAAGGTATAGTAGTTGGTACCGTCCTGTAATGAACTGATGTCCTCTTCATTGTGCAGACAAAGATCTTGTCATTTTTTGTCGCTAATTTCTTTATCCTAACAATCTTTCTGAGTTTCTTGACTTAACTGATATTCATGGACAACTCATTTCCGCATATGCAAAAAGGGTCGAACAGTGGGTCAAAACCTCTGACAGCAGGACCTACATGTGCAAGACCAAATTGTTAAAAACCTAAATATTAGAATGGTTCCTGCAATTGCACAATAATGTTCTATTAGACAACGAACCATGCACGTTCTAACCTCGATTGTAAACCTCAGTGCTTCCCATTGTTTCCGTGCAACGCATATAATGTAGTTAGTCAACAGGTTAAGTAAGGGTTCGCATGCTATCAGTAAAATATGTTGATGAAAAATAATCACATTGCAGATTCATCAGATTAATTCAAGCCACAGGGAAAACCCATTTATCCAAACCAAGCATGATTAAGAACTAGGAAATATAGCACTTGTATATGTTTCTCATTTATTAAGTGTAGCCAAATTCGATTTATTCCTCGCATGCACAACAATACAAAATTCTACCCACAACAATTGGACATCGCATTGCAGAATTGAACCAAGCAGTTAACTAAACACCACAATGAATGAACCAAATATTAACTGAGCACCACATTGCACAATATAACATTGAACCAAGCAGTTAACTAAACACCACAACAAATGAACCAAACATTAACTTAGCACCACATTGCACAATATAACATACTCCTAATAGAAGATCAGACAGTTAACCAAACAGTTAACTACAGCCAA
>NW_021174886.1:0-1021 GCF_002162155.2 Triticum dicoccoides
AGGCATCCATGACCCAACATCGAACGTGTCGGTCATCAGCGAGTGAATCCAGGCTGTAGCACTGGGCTAGCAGGACTCCGGTGAACCGGGCTGTAGCGGGCTAACAGGACTCCGGTATTCATCGCGTGACATTTCCCCGAAGGGACAGACACAGGAACGAAGAAGGACACATGCCGGCCAGCCTAAGTGTTCCGGAGCAGTAGCAAGCTACCATGGCTCAGTGGAAACACTAGGAGACATTTCCCGGTAAGAGAGGCTACTAAGGATAAACAACTAGATAGTCAGATCCCACACATACCAAGCATTTCAACAACATACACACAATATGCTCGATATGTGCAGATACAACATGGCATCACAACATGACTCTACAACTCAAGTAATTATTCAATAGGCTCCGAGGAGCGAGATATACAAACATAAGTCTCATGACCCAACAATCAGAGCATACAAGTCAAAGCACATGCGGAAGCTTAACATGTCTGAGTACAGACAACTATAAATGAAAAAGGCTGAGAAGCCTGACTATCTACCAGATCCTGCCGAGGGCACAAGATCGTAGCTGAGGTAACAAGCTAAACATCGAAGTCCACGCGGAACTACTAGTGAGACTGAAGTCTCTCTGCAAAACATAAAATAGGCAAACGTGAGTACAAATGTACCCAGCAAGACTTACATCAGATCTATCTACATATGCATCATTATCAACAAGGGGGTGGAGGGGTTTGACTGCAGCAAGCCAGCTTTGACTCGGTGGCTATCCTGAACTACGACTGCAAGTAACTCTTTTGAAGTGGCGCACACGAGTCCACATATTCACCATATCAATACACCACTATGGATCCGCTCCCGTCTCCCTACGAGAACGCCATCCATAGCACTCACGCTTATCTTGCGCATTTTAAAGTATCCACTTTCACTTGTCTATGAACTATGCAAGGGGTCCAAGTTTCCATATCCGAGGAATCCGGCTATTCGAATAGATGATGTTAACCCTGCAGGGGTGTACTTCTTCACACAC
>NW_021174887.1:0-2411 GCF_002162155.2 Triticum dicoccoides
CATTTGTCCAGGTATATACTTTCGGTGTCATCTAAACAGTGCGTGCATGCATGGTATCCCTTGTTTGTTTGTCCTGAAAGGTTACTGAGAGCAGGATAATCATTGATGGTTACAAACAGCAACGCATGCAGGTCAAATTCCTCATGTTTGTGCTCATCCCACACACGTACACCGTTTCCAATCCATAGCTGTAAAAGTTCTTCAACTAATGGTCTTAGGTACACATCAATGTTGTTGCTGGGTTTCTTAGGGCCTTGGATGAGAACTGGCATCATAATGAACTTCCGCTTCATGCACAACCAAGGAGGAAGGTTATAGATACATAGAGTCAAGGGCCAGGTGCTGTGATTGCTGCTCTGCTCCCCAAAAGGATTAATGCCATCTACACTTAAACCAAACCATACGTTCCTTGCGTCACCTGCAAACTCCTCCCAGTATTTTCTCTCAATTTTTCTCCACTGTGACCCGTCAGCGGGTCCTCTCAACTTCCTGTCTTTCTTACAGTCCTCTTTGTGTCATCGCATCAACTTGGCATGCTCTTTGTTTCTGAACAGGCGTTTCAATCGTGGTATTTTAGGAGCATACCACATCACCTTGGCAGGAACCCTCTTTCTGGGGCGCTCGCCATCAACATCACCAGGGTCATCTCGTCTGATTTTATACCGCAATGCACCGCATACCGGACATGCGTTCAAATCCTCGTACGCACCGCGGTAGAGGATGCAGTCATTAGGGCATGCATATATCTTCTGCACTTCTAATCCTAGAGGGCCTATGACCTTCTTTGCTGCATATGTACTGTCGATCAATTCGTTATCCTTTGGAAGCTTCTTCTTCAATATTTTCAGAAGCTTCTCAAATCCTTTGTCAGGCACACCATTCTCTGCCTTCCACTGCAGCAATTCCAGTACGGTACCGAGCTTTGTGTTGCCATCTTCGCAATTGGAGTACAACCCTTTTTTGTGATCCTTTAACACACGGTCAAACTTCAGCTTCTCCTTTACACTTTCGCACTGTCTCTTTGCATCAACAATGACCTGACGAAGATCATCATCGGGCACATCGTCTGGTTCCTCTTGATGTTCAGCTTCCCCCATTGCAGCATCTTCAGCTTCCCCCATTGCAGCATCTTCAGCTTCCCCCATTGCAGCATCACCGTATTCAGGGGGCACATAGTTGTCATCATGTTCTTCTTCTTCTTCTTCGTTGTCTTCCATCATAACCCCTCTTTCTCCGTGCTTGGTCCAAACATTATAGTGTGGTATGAAACCCTTATAAAGAAGGTGGGTGTGAAGGGTTTTTGAGTCAAAGTAAGACCTCGTATTCCCACATATAGGGCATGGACAACACATAAAACCATTCTGCTTGATTGCCTCAGCAACTGCGAGAAAATTATTCATGCCCTTAATGTACTCGGAGGTGCGTCTGTTACCGTACATCCATTGTCGGTTCATCTCTGCGTACATCATGAATAGATAGGTGACCAAATTAATATAAGTTCATCATCACATTAAACCCAAAGTACATACATAGTTCTCATTGAACAACATATAGCTCTCCAGAGCATCTAATTAAACCATACATTGAAACTATGTAAAACATTTCAATGCAACAACAAATGTGATCATAACCGCAACCAAGGTAACAATTGATCCAATGACATAATAATACCAAGCCTCAGTATGAATGGCATATTTTCTAATCTTTCTAATCTTCAAGCGCATTGCATCCATCTTGATCTTGTGATCATCGACGATATCCACAACATGCAACTCCAATATCATCTTCTCCTCCTCAATTTTTTTCAATTTTTCCTTCAAGTAATTGTTTTCTTCTTCAACTAAATTTAATCGCTCGACAATAGGGTCGGTTGGAATTTCCGGTTCACATACTCCTAGATAAAAAAATCTATGTCACGTTGCTCGGCATTATTGTCATAAACACTAAATGAAACTAATAGTTATAAAGGAAAAATATATACCACATCTGAATCATAGACAGGATGAGGGACGACGGAGGCGGATACCAAAACCATCGCACTATAGAATAACAAACAATAATAAGTAAGAAACTACACAAGTATCTATCTAAATCAGACAAGTAAGAACTTTTTTCTTTTAGAAAGAAGATAAGATCAAGAGGCTCACCACGGTGGTGCACGCACGAGATCGGCGTGAGCGATCAACGGCGATGAGGACGGGGATGGGACAGGACGGACCGCCAAATCTAGACAAATCTCGAGGAAAATGGAGCTTGGACAAGGAACTTTGAGAGGAGAAAGCTTAAGTGTGGCTAGGGCATTTCATCGAACACGTCATGTGCATAGGAGGTGAGCTAGAGCACAACACACCTCTCACACACCTCTCCTAGAGCACTCCACTGCTCTGCTCGCGGGCAAGGGGTATATATAT
>NW_021174888.1:0-985 GCF_002162155.2 Triticum dicoccoides
ATCCTTACTACATCCAATGGTTCAACAACAGCGGCAAGGTTAAGGTAACACGTACTGTTCGTGTGCATTTTAGTATCTCTACATATGCTGATTATGTTGATTGTGATGTGGTACCTATGCAAGCATGTTCCTTATTACTTGGTAGACCATGGCAATTTGATAAAAATTCTGTACACCATGGTAGAAACAATCACTATACTCTTGTTCATAAGGATAAAAATATTACTTTGCTTCCTATGACTCCTGATTCCATTTTGAAAGATGATATTAATAGAGCTAATAAAGCACAACAGGAGAAGAATAAGAGTGAAAATCAGATTGTGGCAAAAGAATTTGAGCAACAAATGAAGCCTAATAATAAACCATCTAGTGTTGCTTCTAAAATTAAATTGAAAAGTGCATGTTTATTTGCCACCAAATCTGATATTGATGAGCTAGATTTTAGCAAATCTGTTTGCTATGTTTTTGTGTGCAAAGAGGCATTATTTTCATTCGAGGACGTGCCTTCCTCTTTGCCTCCTGCTGTCACTAACATTTTACAGGAGTTCGCTGACGTTTTTCCACATGACGTGCCACCGGGATTACCGCCTATTCGAGGGATTGAGCATCAGATTGACTTAATTCCCGGTGCTTCACTGCCAAACCGTGCACCATACCGTACCAATCCAGAGGAGACGAAGGAGATTATGCGTCAAGTACAAGAGCTTCTCGACAAAGGTTATATACGCGAATCCCTTAGTCCTTGTGCTGTTCCTATTATTCTAGTGCCGAAAAAGGATGGTACATCACGTATGTGTGTTGATTGTAGAGGCATTAATAATATTACTATTCGTTATCGTCATCCTATTCCTAGGCTAGATGATATGCTTGATGAATTGAGTGGCTCTACAATATTCTCCAAAGTTGATTTGCGTAGTGGCTACCATCAAATTCGTATGAAATTGGGAGATGAATGGAAAACAGCATTTAAAACTAAGTTTGGATT
>NW_021174889.1:0-1199 GCF_002162155.2 Triticum dicoccoides
GAGCTAGTTCAACTCTAGTGTAAAATTATTTGAACTAGCTTATAGTGCTAGTTCAACTCTAGTGTAAAATTATTTGTAGTAGGCTATAGAGCTAGTTCAACTCTAGTGTAAAATTATTTGAACTAGCTTATAGAGCTAGTCCAACTCTAGTGTAAAATCATTTGTAATAGGCTATAGTGCTAGTTCAACTCTATTGTAAAATCATTTGTATTAGGCTATAGAGCTAGGTCAACTCTAGTGTAAAATTATTTGAACTAGCTTATAGAGCTAGTTCAACTCTAGTGTAAAATTATTTGTACTAGGCTATCGAGCTAGTGCAACTCTAGTGTAAAATTATTTCAACTTGCTTATAGAGCTAGTTCAACTCTGGTGTAAAATCATTTGTAATAGGCTATAGAACTAGTTTAACTCTAGTGTAAAATCATTTGTATTAGGCTATAGAGCTAGGTCAACTCTAGTGTAAAATTATTTGAACTAGCTTATAGAGCTAGTTCAACTCTAGTGTAAAATTATTTGTACTAGGCTATATAGCTAGTTCAACTCTAGTGTAAAATTATTTGAACTAGCTTTAATTTCCTAGTTCAACTCTAGTGTAAAATTATTTGTACTAGCTTATAGAGCTAGTTCAACTCTAGTGTAAAATTATTTGTACTAGGCTATAGAGCTAGTGCAACTCTAGTGTAAAATTATTTCAACTTGCTTATAGAGCTAGTTCAACTCTAGTGTAAAATTATTTAAACTAGCTTATAGTGCTAGTTCAACTCTAGTGTAAAATTATTTGTACTAGGCTATAGAGCTAGTTCAACTCCAGTGTAAAATTATTTGAACTAGCTTATAGAGCTAGTTCAACTCTGGTGTAAAATCATTTGTAATAGGCTATAGAACTAGTTCAACTCTAGTGTAAAATCATTTGTATTAAGCTATAGAGCTAGGTCAACTCTAGTGTAAAATTATTTGAACTAGCTTATAGAGCTAGTTCAACTCTAGTGTAAAATTATTTGTACTTGGCTATATAGCTAGTTCAACTCTAGTGTAAAATTATTTGAACTAGCTTTAATTTCCTAGTAAAACTCTAGTGTAAAATTATTTGTACTAGGCTATAGAGCTAGTTCAACTCGAGTGTAAAATTATTTGAACTAGCTTATAGAGCTAGTTCAACGCTAGTGTCAAATTATTTGTACTAGGCTATAGAGCTAGTG
>NW_021174890.1:0-1286 GCF_002162155.2 Triticum dicoccoides
TTAACAAAAGTCCCTAAGTGACCTGGGGCCAAAAGGGATCACAAAATATATAAACGAGCACACGAACATAGCTAAAACACAATCAGTTTTTAGACTTGGTGAAAACTGAGACATGCTGAAATATAACTCACGAAGGCATGTAAACGAGCTCGATGCACTCACCATGGTGTAAGTCATGGCAAGGCAATCATACATCCAACAAGAAGACACAAAATGCAAGCTAGAAATGCAAGAACAATGGCATAGCATGCACGGATCAATTACAATAACATCGGCAAAATCGCAAACAAGTTGACGATCTGCCCAGATTCACAACGAAGCAAAAGTAGAGCTCGATTGACTCAAGCTAGGGTGCTCCATAATTGCAAACAAAGGCATGGATGGATAAAGCATAACATTATTAACAAAACTCCTTTACTGATCATCCTCAAAAGAGGCACGGATCACTAGGAAACAACAAGAACATATGGCATCACGAACTAAATAATCCCAGACTTAGTGGAAACTACTAAGTCTTGAAAACAGAGTTACCGGGTGCCTCACTTTGCAAGCTTGCACAAGTCACCACACACATCACAAAAATGCATGGGTTGCACCTCTGGAAAGAAGACAAAATCCTTAACAAAACATATGAAGGACTCACAGGCATAGCATGCACACAACAATCATGGCAAAAATGACAAAAGTCTAAGATGAACTAGCAGATCTGACAATTAACTCACGAAGCCTCCTTCTAACAGCATTTCGGGCATCAAGATGAACTCAAATGAAAATGATGCAATGGAATGAAATGATGTACTCGTCGAGGCGAACATTTTGATATACTATATGGCCAAATCGGAGCTACGGATGAGGAGATACGGCCGGTCAAAGTAGGCATAATAAAATTAGGGTTTGGAGGGAAAAGTCAACCGGAATTGCTCAGATCTAGATCCAGATCCGGCCGGAGTTACGGTTCACGCCGGAGTTGAGGTCGCCGGAGTTCGTGGCCGCGGTGGCCGGAGTAGAGGACGACGGGGCGGCCGGATCCGAGGCGGTGTGGAGGCGGCGGGGCGGCGAGGAGGCGGCGAGGGGCGGCCGGCCGGGCGGCGGGGAGGCGGCGTGCGGCGGCAAAGAGGCGGCCCGCGGCGGCGCGGTGGCAGCTCCGGCCACCGGAGCCGGAAGGGACGGCGGCGCGGCGAGGAGAAGGAGCCGGGCAGCGGCGCGCGAAGACCCGGGCCGCGGGGGCCTCCCGCGGGCTTGGGCGGGCCGGCTGTGGCGGCGGTGGCGCCTGCCACGTGTCGGCG
>NW_021174891.1:0-538 GCF_002162155.2 Triticum dicoccoides
TTTATTTAATTAATTCGAAAAAATGTATTTATGACGTCAGCATGATGTCATGCTGACGTCAGCAGTCAACAGGGGTTGACTGAGTCAACCCTGACAGGTGGGTCCCGTTCGTCATACACTGTTAACTAATTAACCTAATTAAGTTTAATTAACAGTAGTTAATTAGGTTAATTAGTTATTAGGTTAATTAATCAGGATTAATTAGATTAATTATTTACTTAATTAATTAATTAATTAATTAATTAATTAGTTTTATTCATTTTTATTTACATTTATTTAAATTTCATTTTCCTTTTCTTTTTATTTCAAAAACGTTCTGCGGGTGGGGCCTGCATGTCATAGACAGAGAGGGGGGGGTGGACCGGTCAGCCCAGCTGACCGAGTCAACCAGACCGGCTGGGGGGGCCCTGGGCCCACCAGTCAGTGGCCCAGGCGTGGCCCCGGTTCGTGCCACGTCGGCAGTGGCTGGCGGCTTGGCGCCGGCGATGCCAAAACGCGACGGAGGGCCTCGGGCCTTCGACAGGAGCACGCTACGGGG
>NW_021174892.1:0-1813 GCF_002162155.2 Triticum dicoccoides
TCTTCTTCTTCTTCTTCCTCTTCCTCTTCTTCTTCCTCTTCCTCTTCCTGCTTGTGATAGTTTTAAAAATAACATGTCCAAATTGACATATTTAAATTGTGCATCTGAACGGAGAAAAAATACATTGGTCAGTACCGCCTTTCAGCCAAAACGCGCTACTGCTATAGAGAAGTACATATAAAAAATACATTGAGCATCAATGATCTTTTTGTATAGAATCTACATCGTCAATAGGAATGCATGAAAATCATTGAATGCATGAAAAATAGCAAATGAAGGCAGAAATGGTTGAAAGTTGATGGCGTCGCTTTGAATGGTGCATACTGAACGCTTCTTCTTCTTCTTCTTCTTCTTCTTCTTCTTCTTCTTCTTCTTATTCTTCTTTTTCTTCTTCTTCTTCTTCTTCTTCTTCTTCCTCTTCTTCTTCTTCTTCCTCTTCTTCTTCTTCCTCTTCCTCTTCTTCTTCTTCTTCCTCTTCCTCTTCCTGCTTGTGATAGTTTTAAAAATAACATGTCCAAATTGACATATTTAAATTGTGCATCTGAACAGAGAAAAAATACATTGGTCAGTACCGCCTTTCAGCCAAAACGCGCTACTGCTACAGAGAAGTACATATAAAAAATACATTGAGCATCAATGATCTTTTTGTATAGAATCTACATCGTCAATAGGAATGCATGAAAATCATTGAATGCATGAAAAATAGAAAATGAAGGCAGAAATGGTTGAAAGTTGATGGCGTCGCTTTGAATGGTGCATACTGAACGCTTCTTCTTCTTCTTCTTCTTCTTCTTCTTCTTCTTCTTCTTCTGCTTCCTCTTCTTCTTCTTCTTCCTCTTCTTCTTCTTTCTCTTCCTCTTCTTCTTCTTCTTCCTCTTCCTCTTCCTGCTTGTGATAGTTTTAAAAATAACATGTCCAAATTGACATATTTAAATTGTGCATCTGAACGGAGAAAAAATACATTGGTCAGTACCGCCTTTCAGCCAAAACGCGCTACTGCTACAGAGAAGTACATATAAAAAATACATTGAGCATCAATGATCTTTTTGTATAGAATCTACATCGTCAATAGGAATCCAGTACATATAAAAAATACATTGATCATCAATGATCTTTTTGTATAGAATCTACATCGTCAATAGGAATCTTCCACCGATTTAAGAACCGGCGAAGACTCCTATTGCAGCCACAGATCCTACACATAGAGTTCAATGAAGACCAACTGCTTGTGATAGTTTGAGAAGTAACATATTTAAGGTGGTAAAAGGCTTGTTAGGGGAGCGAGGTGGGACTAAAAACAGCCTGCCACAACGTCATTAGTACCGGTTCGTGGTTCGAACCGGCACTAAATGGTGATGGTGGGGCCATAGCCTGACCGCAGGCTGACACAGCCTCTTTAGTACCGGTTCGTGGTACGAACCGGTACTACAGGTTCGCCACGAACCGGTACTATTGATCGCTGCCACGAACCGGCACTAATATACACATTAGTGCCGGCTGTAATGCAAACCGGCACTAATGTGCTTCACGTTTGACCCTTTTTCTACTAGTGTGAGAATAGACCCGGGGGCCATATGTAGCGACCCGAACTCAAATGGTCAAGCCTCTGTGTATCTATGCCATCCCTGGATCGGTATGCTGGCACACACAATACTTCAATGTATATATCAAAGTGCAATCACATGTATAAATAACGTAAAATTGATATATACCTCATAAGTCTCAGCAGAAACAATCGAAGGGTGTGGAGTCCCACCAACACCAACAGCAAGTTGAGTGTAGACCGTAACCCTACAACGTAACTCTTACCCGT
>NW_021174893.1:0-622 GCF_002162155.2 Triticum dicoccoides
CGCGCCCCCTGCCTCGTGGGCCCCCTGGTGCTCCTCCGACCTCAACTCCAACTCTATATATTCGTGTTCGGGGAGAAAAAAACCAGAGAAAAGGATTCATCGCGTTTTACGAACGGAGCCTCCGCCAAGCCCTAATCTCTCTCGGGAGGGCTGATCTGGAGTCCGTTCGGGGCTCCGGAGAGGGGAATCCGTCGCCATCGTCATTATCAACCTTCCTCCATCACCAATTTCATGATGCTCACCGCCGTGCGTGAGTAATTCCATCGTAGGCTTGCTGGACGGTGATGGGTTGGATGAGATTTATCATGTAATCGAGTAAGTTTTGTTAGGGTTTGATCCCTAGTATCCACTATGTTCTGAGATTGATGTTGCTATGACTTTGCTATGCTTAATGCTTGTCACTAGGGCCCAAGTGCCATGATTTCAGATCTGAACCTATTATGTTTTCATGAATATATGTGAGTTCTTGATCCTATCTTGCAAGTCTATAGTCATCAATTATGTGTTATGATCCGTTAACCCCGAAGTGACAATAATCGGGATACTTACCAGTTATGACCGTAGTTTGAGAAGTTCATGTATTCACTAAGTGTTAATGCTTTGGTCCGGTACTCTATTAAAA
>NW_021174894.1:0-1054 GCF_002162155.2 Triticum dicoccoides
TGTTGTGGCGGTTGCAAACGCCCGGCACGCGTGTCCGGCGTGTGCCCCCCCTCACGGACAGCGCCGCCGCCGGCACCTGGAGGGGGGAAACGGACGCGTGGGGTCTGCACGGAGGGGATCTTGCTGTGGGTCTGGCCCGGATGTTGCTCCAAAGTGTTCCTATGGGCTGACCTAACACAACCGGGTGGGGAGGTCCACTGGTCAAAGCCGGTCCGTGCAAAGTCAAAGGGCTAGATCCCGTGGTCAAACGCTACAGGGTTAGGCGCGACGGGGGCACTAGGGGGTATCAATGCCATCGGAGCGTCGCACCGGGCCCTCATACATGCGGGGTGGTGTGGTGGCATGTCCGAAGAGGCGGGACGCGTCTCCGGTGCGTGGCCCCCCCTCACGGACGGCGATGACACGGTAGTAGACGTTCTGCGGTAACGATGCGGCGTCAATATTACTAAATACTCGGAGAGCGTTAAAATCATGAGTGTTTTTGCACGACGTGGGAACATGTGCTATAGTAATGATGGTATTTTTTCATAATTTTTGGTGATGGAGAAGTATCCGAAAAATTCCCTCTGTGCGGATTGCCCTTCGCGCGTCTACGGCTGTGGCCGGCGGCCTCCGGGGCTAGCATGCCGCCAAATCTTGCGTAGGCGGCCTCTCACAAGTCTGGAAGTGTTGTGGCACTTGCAAACGCGCGGCATGCGTGTCTGGGGTGTGCCCCCCCCCCTCACGGACGGCGCCGCCGCCGGCACCTGGAGGGGGGAAACGGACGCGTGGGGTCTACACGGAGGGGATCTTGCTGTGGGTCTGGCCCGGATGTTGCTCCAAAGTGTTCCTATGGGCTGACCTAACACAACCGGGTGGGGAGGTCCACTGGTCAAAGCCCGTCCGTGCAAAGTCAAAGGGCTAGATCCCGTGGTAACGCTACAGGGTTAGGCGGGACGGGGGCACTGGGGGGTAGCAATGCCACAGGAGCGTCGGACCGGGCCCTCATACATGCGGGGTGATGTGGTGGCATGTCCAAAGAGGCGGGACGCGTCTCCGGTGCGTGCCCCCCCCC
>NW_021174895.1:0-1135 GCF_002162155.2 Triticum dicoccoides
AATCAGGAAATTCCAGAATATTATTTAAACTTCAAAAATTCATAACTTTTATTCTGTAACTCCAAATTAGACAAATTATATATGAAAAATGATCAGAAAAATCCAATCTATCCATCTGTACTATTTTCATGCATGATCAAACAAGTTAAATTGATGTTTTAAGCAGAACAAGGAAAAGCACTTTAAAAGGCCATGTTTGAGTTTGAAATTTGAATCTTTGATTCAAATTTGTTCAAACCCTTCTGGTTTTAGTTGCATTAGCCCAACACACTCATATTGCCATGTTTCATGCATGCATCATATTGTTGCACATTGTTTGGTGATGGTTGTGTATCGATGTCCTTTGCGACAGGTTCTGCCCCCGAGGAGTACCGTGATTACCCTAACGAAGAACCGTATCAGTGCATCGAACCATCAGGCAAGCAACCAACCATTTGATCATATCGATACAATCCCATGATCTCGCTCCTGCTCTCTTTTACTGCATTAAGACAACGCGTTTCAAACTGCTGTGTGCTACGGTAGTTGAACCCATTTCCTCTGCATGACCTGTCATTGCCACAGTAACTAGATGAAACCCACTAGCATGTGTAGGAGTTGATTGAGCCATATGTATGTGTTGTTCCTACCTTGCTATGCCTGCTATGCTTAGAGTCGTGTCAGGTTTGGTTCATCTGGGTGATGGGCTAGAGTGAAATGTTTATGTCGGTAATGAGAGTGGTGTGGTGAACACGATTTGGTAAAGGTATCGATGAGAGGCCATGTAGGAGTACATGGTGGGTTGTTTCATTGAAGCCGACCTTAAGCACTGAGATCTGTATGTGTGATTTAAGAATCAGCTACTACCATGCATTGGGCCCGAAACCAATGGACCCTCTCGGCTTCTTATTCACCCTAGTTCTCCGTCCAGGAGTTGCAAGTAGTTTCTGGTGTTTGTAGCCTACTGGAGGCCGTGGACAGCGCTGACCGTAGGGGTGGGCTGTGATGCGGTAGGTACATGGCACGGTGTACCGAATACCCGTTAGGTATCTCGGGAACCCTGTTCACATCGTTCGGGGCCGTATGGGAAACCTCGGCCGGACTCCCTGCGGATGGAACCTGGATAGGCGATAAACCTGGACTGGAGGCTTAGGTG
>NW_021174896.1:0-3600 GCF_002162155.2 Triticum dicoccoides
ATTGGACTGCACACATCAAAATGTATTACTTCCAACAAGTTGCTTTCTTGTTCCATTTTACTGAAAACGAGGCTTTTAGTCATCTTGCCCATGTGGTATGATTTGCATGTCTCAAGTGATTCAAAATCAAGTGAGTCCAAACGGTCCATTTGCATGGAGTTTCTTCATGCATATACACCAATAGACATGGTTCGCATGTCTCAAACTTTTCAAAAACGAGTGAGTCCAAAAATCCATCAACATGGAGCTTCTTCATGCGCTTTATACCATTATGACTTACATGGCAGTGCCACAAGTAGGTGGTACTATCATTACTATCTTATATCTTTTGGCATGAACATGTGTATCACTACGATCAAGATTGAATAAACCATTCACTTTGGGTGCAAGACCATTGAAGGTATTATTCAAATAAACAAAGTAACCATTATTCTCCTTAAATGAATAACCGAGTTGCGATAAACATAATCCAATCATGTCTATGCTCAACGCAAACACCAAATAACAAGTATTTAGGTTTAACACCAATCTCGATGGTAGAGGGAGCGTGTGATGCTTGATCACATCAACCTTGGAAACACTTCCAACACATATCGTCAGCTCACCTTTAGCTAGTCTCCGTTTATATCATAGCTTTTATTTCGAGTTACTAACACTTAGCAACCGAACCGGTATCTAATACCCTGGTGCTACTAGGAGTACTAGTAAAGTACACATTAACATAATGTATATCCAATATACTTCTATCGACCTTGCCAGCCTTCTTATCTACCAAGTATCTAGGGTAATTCTGCTCCAGTGGCTATTCCCCTTATTACAGAAGCACTTAGTCTCGGGTTTGGGTTCAACCTTGGGATTCTTCACTAGAGCATCAGCTGATTTGCCGTTTCATGAAGTATCCCTTCTTTCCCTTGCCCTTCTTGAAACTAGTGGTTTCACCAACCATCAAGAATTGATGCTCCTTCTTGATTTCTACTTTCGCAGTGTCAAACATCACGAATATCTCAAGGATCATCATATCTATCCCTGATATGCTATAGTTCATCACGAAGCTCTAGCTGCTTGGTGGCAATGACTTTGGAGAAACATCACTATCTCATCTAGAAGATCAACTCCCACTCGATGCAAGTGATTGTTGTACTCAGACAATCTGAGCACAAGCTCAATGATTGAGCTTTTCTCCCTTAGTTTGCAGGCTAAGAAAATCGTCGGAGGTCTTATACCTCTTGACGTGGGCACGAGCCTGAAATCCAATTTCAGCCATTGAAGCATCTCATATGTTCCGCGATGTTTTGAAATCGTCTTTGGTGCTTCAACTCTAAACCGTTTAACAATACTGAACTATGACGTAGTTATCAAAACGTGTATGTCAGATGTTCGCAACATCCACAGACAATGTTCGAGGTTCAGCACACTGAGCGGTGCATTAAGGACATAAGCCTTCTACGAAGCAACGAGGACAATCCTTAGTTTACGGACCTAGTCCGCATAATCGCTACTATCAACTTTCAACTAAATTTTCTCTAGGAACATATCTAAACAGTAGAACTAAAGCGCGAGCTTACGACATAATTTGCAAAGATCTTTTGACTATGTTCAGGATAATTAAGTTCATCTTATGAACTCCCACTCAGATAGACATCCCTCTAGTCATCTAAGGGATTACATGATCCGAGTCAACTAGGCCGTGTCCGATCATCACGTGAGATGGACTAGTCATCATCGGTGAACATCTTCATGTTGATCATATCTACCATACGACTCATGCTCGACCTTTCGGTCTCTTGTGTTCCGAGGCCATGTCTGTTCATGCTAGGCTCGTCAAGTTAACCTAAGTGTTTCGCGTGTGTAAATCTGGCTTATACCCGTTGTATGTGAACGTTAGAATCTATCACACCCGATCATCACATGGTGCTTCGAAACAACGAACTTTCGCAACGATGCACAGTTAGGGGGGAACACTTTCTTGAAATTTTAATGAGGGATCATCTTATTTACTACCGTCGTTCTAAGCAAATAAGATTCATAAACATGATAAAATCACATGCAATCAAAAAGTGACATGATATGGCCAATATCATTTTGCTCCTTTTGATCTCCATCTTCAGGGCTCCATGATCATCATCGTCACCGGCATGACACAACGATCTCCATCATCATGATCTCCATCATCGTGTCTCCATGAAGTTGTCTCACCAACTATTACTTCTACTACTATGGATAACGGTTTAGCAATAAAGTAAAGTAATTACATGGCGTTGTTCATTGACACACAGGTCATAAAATAAATTAAGACAACTCCTATGGCTCCTGCCGGTTGTCATACTCATCGACATGAAAGTCGTGATTCCTATTACAAGAACATGATCAATCTCATACATCACATATCATTCATCACATTCTTTTTGGCCATATTACATCACATAGCATACCCTGCAAAAACAAGTTAGACGTCCTCTAATTGTTCTTTGCATGTTTTACGTGGCTGCTATGGGTTTCTAGCAAGAACGTTTCTTACCTACGCAAAAACCACAACGTGATATGCCAATTTCTATTTACCCTTCATAAGGACCCTTTTCATCGAATCCTATCCAACTAAAGTGGGAGAGACAGACACCCGCTAGCCACCTTATGCAACTAGTGCATGTCAGTCGGTGGAACCTGTCTCACGTAAGCGTACGTGTAAGGTCGGTCTGGGTCGCTTCATCCCACGATGCCGCCGAAGCAAGATAAGACTAGTAGTGGCAAGAAAATTGACAACATCTACGCCCACAACAAGTTTGTGTTCTACTCGTGCATAGTAACTACGCATAGACCTAGCTCATGATGCCACTGTTGGGAACGTAGCAGAAATTCAAAATTTTCTACGCATCACCAAGATCAATCTATGGAGTAATCTAGCAACGAGGGAAAGGGGAGTGCATCTACATACCCTTGTAGATCGCTAAGCGGAAGCGTTCAAGTGAACGGGGTTGATGGAGTCGTACTCGTCGTGATCCAAATCACCGATGATCCTAGTGCCGAACGGACGGCACCTCCGCGTTCAACACACATGCAGCCCGGTGACGTCTCCCATGCCTTGATCCAGCAAGGAGAGAGGGAGAGGTTGGGGAAGACTCCGTCCAGCGTAGCACGACAGCATGGTGGTGGTGGAGGAGCGTGGCAATCCTGCAGGGCTTCGCCAAGCACCGCGGGAGAGGAGGAGGACTTCAGAGGGGGAGGGCTGCGCCAGGACTTAGGTGCGGCTGCCCTCCCACCCCCCACATATATATAGGGGCAAGGGAGAGGGGGGCCGGCCCCCTCAGATCCAATCTGAGGAGGGGGCGGCGACCAGAGGAGGTTGCCTTGCCCCCCAAGGCAAGGGGGCGCCCCCCCTTTAGGGTTCCCCCAAACCCTAGGCGCATGGGCCCTAAGAGGGGAGGCGCCCAGCCCAGTATGGGGCTGGTCCCTCTCCACAAACAGCCCACAGGGTCCTCCGGGGTAGGTGGACCCTCCCGGTGGACCCCCGGAACCCCTTCGGTGGTCCCGATACAATACCGGTAACCCCCCGAATTATTCCGGTGACCGTATGATGACTTCCCATATATAAATCTTTACCTC
>NW_021174897.1:0-1432 GCF_002162155.2 Triticum dicoccoides
CCCCTTGTTCATTCCGATAAAATCCCACTCTCTCGCTCCTGCTCTCTTTTACTGCATTAGGACAACCACGATTCATCTGTTACTTGCTGCGGTAGCTAAACCCCTTTATCCTCTGCATGACCTGTCATTGCCACAGTAAATAGATGAAACCCACTAGCATGAGTAGGAGTTGTTTGAGCCCTGATGTGCCTACTCATTCATGCTTGTTTGTCATGCTTGCTACTGCTTAGAGTTGAGTCAGGTCTGATTCATCGGGGATGAATCGGAGGTGTGTAAACATGTCCTACTGTGTGTGAGCTAAGTGTGTGAACACGATTTGGTAAAGGTAGCGGTGAGAGGCCATGTAGGAGTACATGGTGGGTTGTCTCATTGCAGCCGTCCTCAGGAACTGAGTTCTGTGTTTGTGATCCATGACCAGCTACTACCACGCATTGGAATGCTTAAGTGACCCTCTCGACTTATTAATCAACTTGATCTCTGTCCAGGAGTTGCAACTAGTTTCTGGTGTTTGTAGGTAGTGTTAGTAGTCTACCAAGTGGCACCCGGTACAGGTGGGCTTGGGACAGACTAGGCACAGTGGCCCGGTGTACCAAGTGGCACCCGGATGGTGGACTTGGGAACCCTGCACACATCGTTTGGGGCCGTGAGCGACACCCCGGCCGGATCTCCTTGCGGATGGAACCCGAATAGGCGATAAACCTGGACGAGAGACTTGTGTGGTTAGTCAGGTCGTGGCCGACACCCTCGCTGGGCTTCCGCTTGAAGGTTGCCGAGTACATGTCGTGTAAACGGCGGTAAGTGGTGAGAGCATGTGTGAAGAAGTACACCCCTGTAGGATTAATATGATCTATTCGAATAGCCGTGTCCGCGGAAAAGGACTTCTGGGTTGCCTGTACAGTTCATAGACAAGTGAAAGTGGATACTCTAAAATACGCAAGATAAGCGTGAGTGCTATGGATGGCGTTCTCGTAGGGAGATGGGAGCGGATCCATAGTGGTGTATTGATATGGTGGATATGTGGACTCGTGTGCGCCACCTCAAAAGAGTTACTTGCAGTCGTAGTTCAGGTTAGCCACCGAGTCAAAGCTGGCTTGCTGCAGTTAAACCCCACCATCCCTTTATTGATAATGATGCATATGTAGTTAGTTCTGATGTAAGTCTTGCTGGGTACATTTGTACTCACGTTTGCCTATTTTATGTTTTTGCAGAGAGACTTCAGTCTCACTAGTAGTTCCACGTGGACTTCGACGTTTAGCTTGTTACCTCAGCTACGACCTTGAGCCCTCGGCAGGATCTGGTAGATAGTCAGGCTTCTCAGCCTTTTTCATTTGTAGATGTTTGTACTCAGACATGTTAAGCTTCCGCTTGTGCTTTGACTTGTATGCTCTGAGTGTTGGGTCATGAGACCCATGTTTGTAATATCTCGCTCCTC
>NW_021174898.1:0-1066 GCF_002162155.2 Triticum dicoccoides
GGATATGATTCAGGAAGCAGAAGAACAAGTTCGTATCGTTCGTGAAAAGTTGAAAACAGCCCAATCCCGTCAAAAGAGTCAATATGACCGAAAACATAAGGCTATGACTTTCGAGGTTGACGAGAAGGCTTATCTTCGGGTCACCCCTCTGAAGGGAACCCATCGTTTCGGTATCAAAGGCAAATTGGCTCCTCGTTACATTGGACCTTTTCGCATTCTTGCCAAACGAGGAGAAGTTGCCTACCAGTTGGAACTACCTCCACACCTCTCCAGAGTTCACGATGTCTTCCACGTTTCTCAACTCAGGCGTTGCTTCTCGGATCCTATCCGTGAAGTGGACCACGAAACGCTTGATCTCCAAGATGATCTTACATATCGAGAGTACCCCATTCGTATCCTCGATCAGGCCGAACGTACCACCCGACGTCATAATATCAAGTTTCTCAAGGTTCAATGGTCGCACCATTCTGAGGATGAAGCAACTTGGGAAAGGGAGGATCGTCTTTGACTCGAGTACCCCGCCTTCTTCCCGGAGGAACCCAAATCTCGGGACGAGATTCTTTTGAGCGGGGGTGAGTTGTCACAACCTAGCTAGTCATGCATTAGAGTGTTGCATCATGTTTACTCTTTCATCAGAAACTTGAAATGGGGATGACAGAACCCCCAGTCCCCTCTGAAACCAACTAGGGTTACTAAAATAATTTTTCAATGAACCTGAAATGCCCTTCTAAAATGCCCATCATTTTTGTCTTGGTTCAGAACCTCTGCCAAAAATGGTGCACATTTTCCTAGGCCATCCTAGGGTTTTTGAATTAAATCATAAATATTTGAATTTGGGCATTTAAAATAATATAAAATATTTAAATGCTCAAATATCTCCAAACTAAAATGTTTCATGTTGGAAATAATCCAACTATGGGCCAGGAATAGTTTGGTGATTTTTGAACTTGCCTAGGTATTTTATTTAATTCAACAAAGTTGCAGATATATTAAATAAAACAGAAACAGAAATAAAAAGGGGAAAACTTACCTGGGCTCCTCCACTGTGCGGCCCAGCCAGCTGGCC
>NW_021174899.1:0-1333 GCF_002162155.2 Triticum dicoccoides
AGAGAGAGAGAGAGACTACCTGGGCCACTTACCTGTAGCCGGCCCAGCTGGCCAGCTCCTCCCGCTGGCCCAGCCCACCGCCGCCTCCCTCCCCTGTCGCCTTCCTCCTCTGCCAGGAGGACGGGCACGCGCCCGGCGCGCGCGGCCACGCGCCCCGGCCACCTCCTCCCTGCTTCGGCCACCTCCTGCCTCCCTGCTTGCCTCCACTACTCCCTGGAGACGCCACGCGGCCCCCACGAACTCTCTCACTCTCCCGTATCTCTCCCTCCGTCCCTATCCCCTCTGCTCTCTCTCTCTCACGATCGACCACGAGCACCCGAGAGCACCGACGAGCTCCACCGCGGCCAGTGTCCACCCCTCGCCTCGGCGATGCTTCCAGAGGAACCGCCGCGCCTTCCTCTTCGTCCCCACCAACTCATGTGACGCCGGGAGCCCTGCATCGCCGCCCACGTCGCCGTTCCCCTCCTCGGCCACCGGAACTCGCCGCCGTTCGATTCGCCGGCTCCGGACCATCCCCGGCCTCGTCTCGGCCTCGAATGGATCCGCTGTGAGCCTCCGCTGCCTCTCCTGTGCTCGCCCCCTCCGTTCTCGCCCCCTAGCCCCATCTCCCACTGCGGCCGAGAGCTTCTCGCCGCCGGCCATGGCGTGGCCGTGGCCACAGCCACCGCAGCTCGTTCCCGAGCCCACCATCGTGATCAGCACGATCGCATGAAACCGTAGACACCCACAACGCCTCCTCCCATGCTCTGTAACGCCACCCCGAGATTGCCCGAGCTCCGGCAGCCGCAAAAGAGCTCGCCGCCGGCAGCTCCGGCCACCCCAGCTGCTGTCACTTGCCTCTTTAGATGCGCCTTCCTCCCAGGAACCCGTAGGAGCAAACCGCACGTCAAATGGTGCTCCGTAGCGAGCGCACGGTGCACCTCCGCTGTCGGCCGTGGTCGTCGCCGGCGACACTCCGGCGACTGCCGACGTGGCACGCCTAATTAGCACTAATGACGCCCTAAACACCCCCCCACAGCCACTGACAGTGGGCCCCGTAGTGGGTCAAAGCCCGGGTCAACGCGGGATTAGCCCCTGTGTCACTGACGTGTGGACCCCACACGTCAGGTTTGACCCGGGGCAGCCCTGTTGACTTGCTGATGCAAGCATGACGCAGTGCTGATGTCATAACTCATTTTCTGGATTTAATTTAATTCTGAAATTCCAGAAAAATGCCTAAAACTTCAATAAATCATAGAAAATTAACCGTAACTCCAAATTAAATAAATTATATATGAAAAATTATCAGAAAAATTCAAGGAATCCATCTGTACCATTTTCATGCATGTTAGAA
>NW_021174900.1:0-891 GCF_002162155.2 Triticum dicoccoides
TGAAGTACCTGAAAAGGACTAAGGAAATGTTTCTCGTTTATGGAGGTGACGAAGAGCTCATCGTAAAGGGTTACGTCGACGCTAGCTTCGACACAGATCTGGATGACTCTAAGTCACAAACCGGATACGTGTATATTTTGAATGGTGGGGCAGTAAGCTGGTGCAGTTGCAAGCAAAGCGTCGTGGCGGGATCTACATGTGAAGCGGAGTACATGGCAGCCTCGGAGGCAGCACATGAAGCAATATGGGTGAAGGAGTTCATCACCGACCTAGGAGTCATACCCAATGCGTCGGGGCCGATCAAGCTCTTCTGTGACAACACTGGAGCTATTGCACTTGCCAAGGAGCCCAGGTTTCACAAGAAGACAAGGCACATCAAGCGTCGCTTCAACTCCATTCGTGAAAATGTTCAAGATGGAGACATAGAGATTTGTAAAGTACATACTGACCTGAATGTACCAGATCCGTTGACTAAACCTCTCCCTAGAGCAAAACATGATCAACACCAGAATTCCATGGGTGTTCGATTCATCACAATGTAACTAGATTATTGACTCTAGTGCAAGTGGGAGACTGTTGGAAATATGCCCTAGAGGCAATAATAAAAGCATTATTATTATATTTCCTTGTTCATGATAATTGTCTTTATTCATGCTATAATTGTGTTATCTGGAAATCGTAATACATGTGTGAATAACAGACATCAACATGTCCCTAGTGAGCCTCTAGTTGACTAGCTCGTTGATCAACAGATAGTCATGATTTCCTGACTATGGACACTGGATGTCATTGATAACGAGATCACATCATTAGGAGAATGATGTGATGGACAAGACCCAATCCTAAACATAGCACAAGATCGTATAGTTCGTTTGCTAGAGTTTTCTAATG
>NW_021174901.1:0-969 GCF_002162155.2 Triticum dicoccoides
ATGCGAGAGGTTGTCTTTTTTAGATGCTTACTCCGGGTACCACCAGATCCGTCTGTACGGGCCCGATGAGGTAAAAACAGCTTTCATCACTCCATTCGGGTGCTTCTGCTATATCACCATGCCATTCGGCCTCAAGAATGCCGGAGCCACATTTATGCGAATGATTCAGAAGTGTCTACTCACCCAAATCAGTCGGAATGTGGAAGCTTATATGGATGATATTGTTGTCAAGTCACGAAAAGGTTCCGACCTGCTCGCTGACCTCGCCGAAACATTTGCCAACCTCAGAAGGTATGATATCAAGCTCAATCCATCAAAGTGCACATTTGGAGTTCCTGGTGGCAAGTTACTCGGTTTTCTCGTTTCCGAACGGGGAATCGACGCTAACCCAGAGAAGATTGGCACTATTCTCCGAATGAAACGCCCTGTGCGAGTGCACAATGTCCAGAAGCTTACTGGATGCTTGGCCGCATTAAGTCGATTCATCTCACGACTCGGTGAAAAGGCACTGCCTCTTTACCGAGTGATGAAGAAGGCTGACAAGTTCGAGTGGACTCCAGAAGCTGATGCAGCGTTTGCCGAGCTAAAAGCTCTGCTCTCCACCCAGCCGGTGCTTGCTGCTCCAATCAGCAAAGAGCCTCTGTTGCTCTACATCACAGCCACAGGACAAGTCGTCAGTACTGTGCTAACGGTCGAGCGGGAAGAAGAAGGAAAAGCTCTCAAAGTTCAGCGCCCAGTGTATTATTTGTCTGAAGTCTTGACTCCATCCAAGCAGAGATATCCTCATTATCAGAAGCTTGTGTATGGAATATACATGACCACAAAGAAGGTTGCTCATTATTTCTCTGACCATTCCATCACAGTCGTCAGCGACGCTCCACTATCAGAGATTTTGCACAACAGAGACGCAACTGGTCGAGTGGCCAAATGGGCGATTGAACTTCTTCCCCTTGATATCAAGTTTGAGGC
>NW_021174902.1:0-872 GCF_002162155.2 Triticum dicoccoides
CTTTGACTTTGCATGGACGGGCTTTGACCAGTGGACCTCCCGACCCGGTTGTGTTAGGTCAGCCCATAGGAACACTTTGGAGCAACATTCGGGCCAGACCCACAGCAAGATCCCCTCCGTGTAGACCCCACGCGTCCGTTTCCCCCCTCCAGGTGCCGGTGGCGGCGCCGTCCGTGAGGGGGGGCACACCCTGAACACGCGTGCCAGGCGTTTGCAACCGCCACACCACTTCCAGACTTGTGAGAGGCCGCCTACGCAAGATTTGGCGGCATGCTAGCCCCCGGAGGCCGCCGGCCACAGCCGTAGACGCGCAAAGGGCAATCCACGTAGAGGGAAATTTTCGGATACTTCTCCATCACCGAAAATTATGAAAAAATACCATCGTTCCTATAGCACATGTGCCCACGTCGTGCAAAAAAACTCATGATTTTATCGTGCTCCGAGTTTTTTGTAATATTGACGCCGCATCGTTACCGCAGAACATCTACTACCGTGTCATCGCCGTCCGTGAGGGGGGCCACGCATCGAAGACGCGTCCCGCCTCTTCGGACTTGCCACCACACCACCCCGCATGTATGAGGGCCCGATGCGACACTCCGGTGGCATTGCTACCCCCCAGTGCCCCCGTCCCGCCTAACCCTGTAGCGTTTGACCACGGGATCTAGCCCTTTGACTTTGCACGGACAGGCTTTGACCAGTGGACCTCCCCACCCGGTTGTGTTAGGTCAGCCCATAGGAACACTTTGGAGCAACATCCGGGCCAGATGTTTCCATGGGCCTATGGGCTGACCTTACACAACCGGGTGGATACGTCTACTGCTCAAAGCCCGTCCGTGCAAAGTCAAAGGGGTAGATCCCGTGGTCAAATGCTA
>NW_021174903.1:0-1449 GCF_002162155.2 Triticum dicoccoides
AGACCGAGAAAACTTCTGACTTGCTTAACGTTCTTCGGAGGAGTCCAATCGAGAATAGCCTGAACTCGTTCAGGGTTGACGGCAATACCATCCTTAGAGATGACATGCCCGAGATAGGTTACTTCGGGAAGCCAGAATTCACATTTGGAGAACTTGGCATAAAGTTGATGCTCTCGTAGCTTTTCCAGCACGAGGCGAAGATGTTCAGCATGTTCCTCTTCGTTCTTGGAAAATACCAGAATATCATCCAGATAAACCACGACGAACTTGTCGAGGTAATCCATGAATATATAGTTCATCAGGCGAGAGAAGGTGGCTGGAGCATTGGTTAAGCCGAAAGACATGACGGTGTACTCGTATGAACCATAACGAGTCACAAATGCGGTCTTGGGGATATCCTCCTTACGAACACGGATCTGGTGGTAACCCAACCTCAAGTCGAGTTTAGAGAACACTGATGAACCAGCTAATTGATCATACAGATCATTGATCCGAGGAAGAGGATACTTATTCTGAATGGTAGCTTGGTTTATAGGACGGTAGTCTTGGACCAATCGGTTTGTCCCATCTTTCTTCTTGACAAAGAGAGAAGGTGCTCCCCAAGGAGAGCAACTTGGGCGGATGAAACCACTTTGAAGAGATTTATCGATTTCCTCCTTAAGCTCAAGGAGTTCATGCGGCGGCATCTTATAGGGTCGCTTGGCTATAGGAGTGGTGCCCGGTTTCAAGTCGATGACGAATTCGACAGCTCTAGCAGGGGGAATCCCTGGGAGTTCTTCAGGAAAGACGTCTAGGAATTCACGCACGACGGGAATGTTTCCAATGCCCTTGAGTGGTGTAACGTTCAATGCGTTTAAGGCATAAAGCCTGGCCTCGGCATTCCGAACCAGATGAGCATCATAGCTAATTATTTCATCAGAAGGGTGTAGCAGATGGACGGTCTTAGTGGCGCAAACGATAGAAGCAGTATGCGCCTTTAACCAATCCATTCCCAGAATAAGGTCAATGTTAGACGACTTCAGTATAATGGGCGAGGCACGAAACTCCAACCCTTCGATTTCCACTGGGACGTCAATGCCAACCATGGAGGTCTGACATTGTCCCGCGGGGGTTTTTACCACTACCGAAGTGTTCATCTGCTCAAATTTAACATCGTGCTTGTATGCAAATTCTTCTGACATGAATGAATGCGATGCACCTGTATCAAATAAAACGGATGCTGGTACTGAATTTACGAGGAGTGTACCCATCACAGTAGCAGGCTGGTCTTGAGCTTCATTCAGATCAATGTGGTTGGCATGAACACGGCCATAAGACTTGGCATTGTTGTTGCGGGCCTGGTTGTTCCCACGACCAGCTGCTGGAAGGGCCAGTTGATTCTGTTTCTGGTTGCATTCCCTAGCACGGTGCCCTGGTTGTCCGCACCTGAAGCACAACCCATTCTCGGGG
>NW_021174904.1:0-957 GCF_002162155.2 Triticum dicoccoides
AGAAGCCTGCGTTTACAAGAAAGTGAGTGGGAGCTCTGTAGCATTTCTCATATTATATGTAGATGACATACTTTTGATGGGAAATGATATAGAACTCTTGGACAGCATCAAGGCCTACTTGAATAAAAGTTTTTCAATGAAGGACCTTGGAGAAGCTGCTTATATATTAGGCATCAAAATCTATAGAGATAGATCAAGACGCCTCATAGGTCTTTCACAAAGCACATACCTTGATAAGATATTGAAGAAGTTCAATATGGATCAATCCAAGAAAGGGTTCTTGCCTGTGTTACAAGGTGTGAAATTGAGCTCAGCTCAATGTCCGACCACGGCAGAAGATATAGAAGAGATGAGCGTCATCCCCTATGCCTCAGCCATAGGTTCTATTATGTATGCCATGCTGTGTACCAGACTTGATGTTAACCTTGCCGTCAGTTTGGTAGGAAGGTACCAAAGTAATCCCGGCAAGGAACACTGGACAGCGGTCAAGAATGTCCTGAAGTACCTGAAAAGGACTAAGGAAATGTTTCTCGTTTATGGAGGTGACGAAGAGCTCGTCGTAAAGGGTTACGTCGACGCTAGCTTCGACACAGATCTGGATGACTCTAAGTCACAAACCGGATACGTGTATATTTTGAATGGTGGGGCAGTAAGCTGGTGCAGTTGCAAGCAAAGCGTCGTGGCGGGATCTACATGTGAAGCGGAGTACATGGCAGCCTCGGAGGCAGCACATGAAGCAATATGGGTGAAGGAGTTCATCACCGACCTAGGAGTCATACCCAATGCGTCGGGGCCGATCAAGCTCTTCTGTGACAACACTGGAGCTATTGCAATTGCCAAGGAGCCCAGGTTTCACAAGAAGACAAGGCACATCAAGCGTCGCTTCAACTCCATTCGTGAAAATGTTCAAGATGGAGACATAGAGATTTGTAAAGTACATACGGACCTGAATGTAGC
>NW_021174905.1:0-1009 GCF_002162155.2 Triticum dicoccoides
GGGTGTGCCCCCCCTCACGGACGGCGCCGCCACCGGCACCTGGAGGGGGGAAACGGACGCGTGGGGTCTACACGGAGGGGATCTTGCTGTGGGTCTGGCCCGAATGTTGCTCCAAAGTGTTCCTATGGGCTGACCTAACACAACCGGGTCGGGAGGTCCACTGGTCAAAGCCCGTCCATGCAAAGTCAAAGGGCTAGATCCCGTGGTCAAACGCTACAGGGTTAGGTGGGACGGGGGCACTTGGAGGGGGGGGGTAGCAATGCCTCCGGAGCGTCGCACCGGGCCCTCATACATGCGGGGTGGTGTGGTGGCATGTCCGAAGAGGCGGGACGCATCTCTGGTGCGTGGCCCCCCCTCACGGACGACGATGACACGGTAGTAGACGTTCAGCGGTAACGATGCGGCGTCAATATTACTAAATACTCGGAGCGCAATAAAATCATGAGTTTTTTTGCACGACGTGGGCACATGTGCTATAGGAACGATGGTATTTTTTATAATTTTTGGTGATGGAGAAGTATCCAAAAAATTCCCTCTACGCGGATTGCCCTTCGCGCGTCTACGGCTGTGGCCGACGGCCTCCGGGGGCTAGCATGCCGCCAAATCTTGCGTAGGCGGCCTCTCACAAGTCTGGAAGTGTTGTGGCGGTTGCAAACGCCCGGCACGCGTGTCCGTGGTGTGCCCCCCTCATGGACGGCGCCGCCGACACCTGGAGGGGGGAAACGGACGTGTGGGGTCTACACGGAGGGGATCTTGCTGTGGGTCTGGCCCGGATGTTGCTCCAAAGTATTCCTATGGGCTGACCTAACACAACCGGGTGGGGAGGTCCACTGGTCAAAGCCCGTCCGTGCAAAGTCAAAGGGCTAGATCCCATGGTCAAACGCTACAGGGTTAGGCGGGACGGGGCACTGGGGGGTAGCAATGCCTATATTTTGTATTTTCTCTTATTTTTTTATTTTTTTCAATACTAATTTCATTAACTTAAATATACAGAAAACATATATCGATT
>NW_021174906.1:0-1257 GCF_002162155.2 Triticum dicoccoides
AAATTGCTCAAAAGATCACAATCACCTAACTAAATCCAAATTGTTCCAAACTAAATTAAATATCTATTTATTCACCAATATAGTAATCACCGTGCTCATCTACTATACCTAAAATATCATAATCCACCAAAAAAATTGATTATCATCTTAAGCACAATCACCTAACTAAATCCAATTAAAATCTCATAATCCACCGTGTAATTCGGTTCAGTATCACAACTACCTAACCAAGTCCAAATTGTTCAAGATCACATAAACCATCAAATATCTTTAACTATCTCCTCCAGATCACAATCAACTAAACTCATTGAAAAATCTCGTAATTCACTATGAAATTTGTTCAAGATCACAATCGCCTAACTAATTCCAAATTGCTCCATGTTTACTAAAAAAGACGCTACTTCCTTAAGATTGAGATTTTTTTATACCTCTAATGGCTTCTTTATTTCCTAAGGGAAGTATATCCAGGATCTTCTTGCTCGTGTTGCTCTTACTGATGAGCACACAATCACCAAACTAAATCCAAATTGTTCAAGATTAATTAATACATCGAACATCTTTGACTATATCCTCAAGATCACAATCAACTAACTAATCCATCAAAAATCTCATAATCCATCACAAAATTTGGTTCAAGATCACGATTGCCTAAACAAATTCAAATTTTTCCAAGTTTTTTAAAAGTTATTTATCCATCAATAAAATAACCAACATGCTCACCTACTAGACCTAAATTCACATAGTCTATCGAACATCTTTTACTAGCTCGTCAAGATCCCAATCACCTAACTAAATCCAACCAAAACCTCATAATCCACCGTATAAATTGCTCAAAAGATCACAATCACCTAACTAAATCCAGATTGTTCCAAACTAAATTAAATATCTATTTATTCACCAATATAGTAATCACCGTGTTCATCTACTAGACCTAAAATATCACAATCCACCAAAAAAATTGATTATCATCTTAAGCACAATCACCTAACTAAATCCAATTAAAATCTCATAATCCACCGTGTAATTCGGTTCAGTATCACAACTACCTAACTAAGTCCAAATTGTTCAAGATCACATAAACCATCAAATATCTTTAACAATCTCCTCAAGATCACAATCAACTAAACTCATTGAAAAATCTCGTAATTCACTATGAAATTTGTTCAAGATCACAATCGCCTAACTAATTCCAAATTGCTCCATGTTTACTAAAAAAGACGCTACTTCCTTCAGATTGAGATTTTTTATACCTCTAAT
>NW_021174907.1:0-8306 GCF_002162155.2 Triticum dicoccoides
CACACTCAAAACACGTTGAGCAACTAAACATTCATACCTGTCAGCGTCTTCAGGAACCATGTATTGCGTCTCATGATCAGAATCATCTCCACCATGTTCTTCACGTGTAATAAGAGCCAAAGTCTCCTCATCATAGTCACTAGCGGACTCATATCCACCATCCGCGGTAGCAATCATCACACGCGGAGATTTGCATTCTCTCGCATAATGACCTCCTCCCTTACAACGACGACAAATAATATCACTTGTGTGCCCTGTTGATGCCATGGAAGAAGAAGAACTCTGTGCAGGCCCAGCAGGTGCGCTCTTGGCAGATAATGGTGGTTGTGCCTGTTTTCTTGTATCACGACTGGAGGAGGCACGTGACTGAGGTGCTGGTGCAGTTGAAGTAGAAGATGCACGTGGTGTCCATGATGAAGGTCGGCCTGCAGAAAAGTTAGTTCACCCCAATGCTTGTCGATCCTGCACTTCACGTTCAGCTTTACAAGCAAGATGGAATAAACGAGTGATATTAGTATACTCCTTATAGTCTAGAATGGTCTGAATCTCTCTATTTAATCCACCCAGAAAACGTGCAAGCATAGCTTCATTCTCCTCAAGAATACCACATCTAATCATGCCAGTTTGTAATTCCTGATAATATTCTTCTACAGAATTTTTCCCTTGTCTTAAACACTGCAATTTTTGAAGCAATTCACGTTGATAATATGGTGGAACCCAACGCGTACACATAGCAGTTTTCAAAGCAGCCCAAGTAGTTGGAATAGGATATAATCTACAATGTTCAGACCACCATACACATGCAAAACTAGTGAAAGCACAAACAGCAGCAGCAACTCGTCTCTCCTCAGGATATTGTAAACATGTAAATCGTTGTTCAGTTTCTAACTCCCAAGTAAGATATATATCTGGAACATATCTACCCTCAAATGGTGGAATATTCAGTTTCAGTTTAGGAATATGGACATCATCTCGTACCTGAGGTGGTGGTGCAGGCCTACCATTACGAATATATACCTGAGGTCGACCTGCTGGTGGTGGTACAGGTGGCTGCACGTAGTGCTGATTTTGATCAACCTCATCCTCATAATCTCCCACATAATCATCCTCCTCCGCATCAGCAGTAGGAGCCACAGAAGTATCAACAGCAGCACCAACAGTTTGGCCAAACGCAAGAGGAACACGGCTTGCTCGGCGGAGGTCTGTTTCGCGACGTGGAGGTAGTCGTCGTTGTTGTTGTTGTTGGAGAGGTGCGTTAGGTGCAGCGGGTGGTGGTGGTGGAAGACGCGCGAGCAATTCATTAAACTTGTTATCGAGCTTTGTTTCGAACGTCTTCTCAAGGCCAGTGATCTTCTCCATGGCCTCTTCAAAAATTTTCAGCACATCTTGCACCTGTTCAGTCATCATTTGTTGAAACTTATCATGAAGCTCCTTGTTCGATAAATTCTCCCAGTCAATCTCGTCGGCTTGTGATCCTGGCATGGTTAGCAGCAATAGAAACACACAAGAATATGATCCTACAGACTACGAACAAGTGGTGGTGGTGGGTGTCACAAATCCGTCAAGCAAAACTCAAATTCTTACCAGTTCTTACCCAGCAACAGGCGGTGATCGGCAACCGTTGTAGTCAAAACTCTCAAAGCTTGGATAGAGCGATTACCAGGGAGAGTCAAACGCACGACGTAGATGTATGTGGAGCTGGGAAGGCTTATAATATGGTAGCAAAAAGGGTCAGCAATAATCAATTCAGAGATGCAAAGTTGAATAAACGCTCAACGACGGTACTGTGCTGGTCCTAGGCTAGACTGTGCTAGAGACGCGAGCCTAGAACACCAACAAAATCACGGCGCGGCACGTAAACAAGGGAGGAGCACACTCTGAATTTTTTTCTCTTTTTTTGCACTTTTTTTTCCTCTTTTTTTTTTGCTCCGCAACAAATTTTTTTCGAAAAAGTCTACAAATGGTCTAAAAACTGCCTAGCCAGAATTTTCTAGAATTCGTTTTTTTTTGAAATTGGAACTATTTTTCTTCTGCGGATGGCTCGGAAGTTGGGGAGTCCTTCTCTGTCACGACTCGGAGTATCGCGTGATCTGGAAATCAAGAACAATGCAATAATTACTGGACTCGGACTAGGACTGGTGGCGGAGATGAATCTGGTGGAACTCGGACTGGTGGCGGAGATAAATCTGGTGGAACACGGACAGGTGGCGGATATATGTTGCAGGTGAACTCGGATTGGCGTGATGGCGGCGGATATGTGGTGGCGTATATGGATTCGGATTGGCGGTGAATATGTGGTGGTGGTATATGGCAACAACGACGATGATGATGCGGTGGTGATATATGGCAGCGGCGACGTGACAACCTGTGAACAGAACTCGAAACTCTAAAAGACTAGACGCTAAGACCAGCAACTGGACACGACGATGCAACCGCAAATTCAACAAAGCAAATACAGAAAAGATTATGCAAGGCTCAGATTGGTTCGGATGGTATGAACTAACCCTAATTTTTTTTTGGCTTTTTCGTGGACTATAGGTATGAAGAACAGACTCGATCTAAACTACGAAAAACTGTAAAATCTCACCGAGCAACCTGGAAATCTGATACCACTTGATAGAGGCAAAGGTGTCCCGTCTTTCGATGAGATGATGGATATCGCTTTGGTGGAAGTCGACTTTGACGATCCGACTACGAACGTGCGAGGACGTCGCGCCTTAGCAATCGCTAAACCAACTCCGAGAGGTTATTGACCACACCGGAGCACGATCAACCTGACCACAAGGGTCTGTTTCCTGCGAGCAAACGAAGAACAAGCAAGAAACTAAGATTGCAATCTGGATATTGCGAATATAAGATGAAAGCTTTATTGATCAAGGTGGGGTTCTGTGACGCCTTTGTCTGGTCGTTGAACACAAACGAAGTACGCGAAGTTGCAGCTATGTCGAACTTTTAATCTAAACAAAACCCAAAGTCTAAACGGTGCCCTAAGGGCTGTATATATGGAGGAAGAGAGGGGGAATTTCGTGGCCCTTGGTGGAGGGGTCCGAAATCAACCCTATCTCTTGTTTCCCCACACATACGGACTCTAAAAATAGCCTATACTTATGTATTTCGAAATTACATGGGTCTGGCCCAATAAAAAGGTGACGCAGCACCTATAATAGCCTCGGGACGAAATTTATGAAGTGGCATCTTGTATATTTCGTCCATGGCTTCATGCACCCATTATGGTGGCTTCAAAGTCCTGAAATCATCACTTGTAACTCCGTTCTTGTTCCCCTTGCGCATGGCATCATCTCCATGCTTGTTCTTGCTCCAATGTTCATCCTTCTCCAAGCTAGGCCCTTCATTTGTAAGCAAAACCAATGTATCCAATTTAGGCAGCATCATATTCTCATGAACATTAGAATCATTATGAAGAAACGAAAGTACCTGATAATTTAATTGGCGTGCGCGAGCTCTAGTAATTGGTCCCATATTGATAGAGGCAAAGGTGTCCCGTCTTTCGATGAGATGGTGGATTTCGCTTTGGTGGAAGTCGACTTTGACGATCCGACTACGAACGTGCGAGGACGTCGCGCCTTAGCAATCGCTAAACCAACTCCGAGAGGTTATTGACCACGCCGGAGCACGATCAACCTGACCACGAGGGTCTGTTTCCTGCGAGCAAACGAAGAACAAGCAAGAAACTAAGATTGCAATCTGGATATTGCGAATATAAGATGAAAGCTTTATTGATCAAGGTGGGGTTCTGTGACGCCCTTGTCTGGTCGTTGAACACAAACGAAGTACGCGAAGTTGCAGCTATGGCGAACTTTTAATCTAAACAAAACCCAAAGTCTAAACGATGCCCTAAGGGCTGTATATATGGAGGAAGAGGGGGGAATTTCGTGGCCCTTGGTGGAGGGGTCCGAAATCAACCCTATCTCTTGTTTCCCCACACATACGGACTCTAAAAATAGCCTATACTTATGTATTTCGAAATTACATGGGCCTGGCCCAATAATAAGGTGACGCAGCACCTAAAATAGCCTCGGGACGAAATTTATGAAGTGGCATCTTGTATATTTCGTCCAAGGCTTCATGCACCCATTATGGTGGCTTCAAAGTCCTGAAATCATCACTTGTAACTCAGTTCTTGTTCCCCTTGCGCATGCCATCATCTCCATGCTTGTTCTTGCTCCAATGTTCATCCTTCTCCAAGCTAGGCCCTTCATTTGTAAGCAAAACAAATGTATCCAATTTAGGCAGCATCATATTCTCATGAACATTAGAATCATTACCAAGAAACGGAAGTACCTGGTAATTTAGTTGGCGTGCACGAGCTCTAGTAATTGGTCCAGTATGTATAGCAGCAGGGGCTGTGGGTGTAACAATTGTATTGATGTCCTCATCAGCATGAATGCTAAATATAAACTTGCTGGAGATAAGGGTAGAAAACATGTTGTGTTTGCACCTGGAGATCTTGTTTGGTTACATTTGCGTAAGGATAGATTTCCTGATTTGCGCAAATCAAATTTAATGCCACGTGCTGATGGTCCCTTTAAGGTGTTAGAGAAAATAAATGATAATGCATATAAACTTGAGCTGCCTGCATATTTTGGGGTTAGTCCCACTTTTAACATTGCAGATTTGAAGCCTTATTTGGGTGAGGAAGATGAACTTCCGTCGAGGACGACTTCATTTCAAGAAGGGGAGGATGATGAGGACATCAATACAATTGTTACACCCACAGCCCCTGCTGCTATACATACTGGACCAATTACTAGAGCTCGTGCACGCCAACTAAATTACCAGGTACTTTCGTTTCTTGGTAATGATTCTAATGTTTATGAGAATATGATGCTGCCTAAATTGGATACATTTGTTTTGCTTACAAATGAAGGGCCTAGCTTGGAGAAGGATGAACATTGGAGCAAGAACAAGCATGGAGATGATGGCATGCGCAAGGGAAACAAGAACGGAGTTACAAGTGATGATTTCAGGACTTTGAAGCCACCATAATGGGTGCATGAAGCCTTGGACGAAATATACAAGATGCCATTTCATAAATTTCGTCCCGAGGCTATTTTAGGTGCTGCGTCACCTTATTATTGGGCCAGGCCCATGTAATTTCGAAATACATAAGTATAGGCTATTTTTAGAGTCCGTATGTGTGGGGAAACAAGAGATAGGGTTGATTTCGGACCCCTCCACCATGGGCCACGAAATTCCCCCCTCTTCCTCCATATATACAGCCCTTAGGGCATCGTTTAGACTTTGGGTTTTGTTTAGATTAAAAGTTCGCCATAGCCGCAACTTCGCGTACTTCGTTTGTGTTCAACGACCAGACAAAGGCGTCACAGAACCCCACCTTGATCAATAAAGCTTTCATCTTATATTCGCAATATCCTGATTGCAATCTTAGTTTCTTGCTTGTTCTTCGTTTGCTCGCAGGAAACAGACCCTCGTGGTCAGGTTGATCATGCTCCGGCATGGTCAATAACCTCTCGGAGTTGGTTTAGCGATTGCTAAGGCGCGACGTCCTCGCACGTTCGTAGTCGGATCGTCAAAGTCGACTTCCACCAAAGCGATATCCATCATCTCATCGAAAGACGGGACACCTTTGCCTCTATCAAGGAGTATACTGATATCACTCGTTTATTCCATCTTGCTTGTAAAGCTGAACGTGAAGTGCAGGATCGACAAGCATTGGGGCGAACTAACTTTTCTGCAGGCCGACCTTCATCATGGACACCACGTGCATCTTCTACTTCAACTGCACCAGCACCTCCATCCGGTGCCACCTCCAGCCGTGATACAAGAAAACAGGCACAACCACCATTATCTGCCAAGAGCGCACCTGCGGGGCCTGCACAGCGTTCTTCTTCTTCCATGGCATCAACAGGGCACACAAGTGATATTATTTGTCGTCGTTGTAAGGGAGGAGGTCATTATGCGAGAGAATGCAAATCTCCGCGTGTGATGATTGCTACCGCGGATGGTGGATATGAGTCCGCTAGTGACTATGATGAGGAGACTTTGGCTCTTATTACACGTGAAGAACATGGTGGAGATGATTCTGATCATGAGACGCAATACATGGCTCCTGAAGACGCTGACAGGTATGAATGTTTAGTTGCTCAACGTGTTTTGAGTGTGCATGTCACACAAGCTGAGAAAAATCAGAGGCACAATTTGTTCCATACCAAGGGAGTTGTGAAGGAACGTTCTGTGCGCGTCATAATAGACGGAGGGAGCTGCAACAACTTGGCTAGCATGGAGATGGTGGAGAAGCTTTCTCTCACCACAAGACCACATCCACATCCTTACTACATCCAATGGTTCAACAACAGCGGCAAGGTTAAGGTAACACGTACTGTTCGTGTGCATTTTAGTATCTCTACATATGCTGATTATGTTGATTGTGATGTGGTACCTATGCAAGCATGTTCCTTATTACTTGGTAGACCATGGCAATTTGATAAAAATTCTGTACACCATGGTAGAAACAATCACTATACTCTTGTTCATAAGGATAAAAATATTACTTTGCTTCCTATGACTCCTGATTCCATTTTGAAAGATGATATTAATAGAGCTAATAAAGTAAAACAGGAGACGAATAAGAGTGAAAATCAGATTGTGGCAAAAGAATTTGAGCAACAAATGAAGCCTAATAATAAACCATCTAGTGTTGCTTCTGAAATTAAATTGAAAAGTGCATGTTTATTTGCCACCAAATCTGATATTGATGAGCTAGATTTCAGCAAATCTGTTTGCTATGCTTTTGTGTGCAAAGAGGCATTATTTTCATTCGAGGACGTGCCTTCCTCTTTGCCTCCTGCTGTCACTAACATTTTGCAGGAGTTCGCTGACGTCTTTCCACAAGACGTGCCACCGGGATTACCGCCTATTCGAGGGGTTGAGCATCAGATTGACTTAATTCCCGGTGCTTCACTGCCAAACCGTGCACCATACCGTACCAATCCAGAGGAGACGAAGGAGATTATGCGTCAAGTACAAGAGCTTCTCGACAAAGGTTATATACGCGAATCCCTTAGTCCTTGTGCTGTTCCTATTATTCTAGTGCCGAAAAAGGATGGTACATCACGTATGTGTGTTGATTGTAGAGGCATTAATAATATTACTATTCGTTATCGTCATCCTATTCCTAGGCTAGATGATATGCTTGATGAATTGAGTGGCTCTACAATATTCTCCAAAGTTAATTCGCGTAGTGGATACCATCAAATTCGTATGAAATTGGGAGATGAATGGAAAACAGCATTCAAAACTAAGTTTGGATTATATGAGTGGTTAGTCATGCCTTTTGGGTTAACTAATGCACCTAGTACTTTCATGAGATTAATGAACGAAGTTTTACGTGCTTTCATTGGACGATTTGTGGTAGTTTACTTTGATGACATATTGATTTATAGCAGATCTTTGGAAGAACATTTGGAACATTTACGTGCTATTTTAATTGCTCTACGTGATGCACGTTTGTTTGGTAACCTTGGGAAGTGCACCTTTTGCACCGACCGAGTATCTTTTCTTGGCTATGTTGTTACTCCACAGGGAATTGAAGTTGATAAAGCCAAGATTGAAGCTATTGAGAGTTGGCCGCAACCCAAAACGGTCACACAAGTGAGGAGTTTTCTTGGCCTCGCTGGATTCTATAGACGTTTTGTGAGAGATTTCAGCACCATTGCTGCACCTCTCAATGAGCTTACAAAGAAAGATGTGCCTTTTCTTTGGGGTACCGCACAGGTAGAAGCCTTCTCGGTATTGAAAGATAAGTTGACACATGCTCCTGTACTCCAACTTCCTGATTTTAATAAGACTTTTGAGCTTGAATGTGATGCTAGTGGAATTGGATTAGGCGGTGTGTTATTACAAGATGGCAAACCTGTTGCATACTTTTCTGAAAAATTGAGTGGGCCTAGTCTGAATTATTCTACTTATGATAAAGAATTATATGCTCTTGTTCGGACTTTAGAAACATGGCAACATTATTTATGGCCCAAAGAATTTGTTATACATTCTGATCATGAATCTTTGAAACATATTAAAAGTCAAGCTAAACTGAATCATAGACATGCTAAATGGGTTGAATTCATTGAGACTTTTCCTTATGTCATTAAACACAAGAAGGGAAAAGAAAATGTTATTGCTGATGCATTGTCTCGCCGCTATACTATGCTTTCACAACTTGACTTCAAAATATTTGGTTTGGAGACCATCAAAGATCAATATGTGCATGATGTTGATTTTAAAGATGTAATGCAGAATTGTAAAGAAGGAAGAATGTGGAACAAGTT
>NW_021174908.1:0-1023 GCF_002162155.2 Triticum dicoccoides
TTCTCTCTGTTGAACTTGATCTTCCCCTCTTGAGCATCCCTCATTGCGTCAATAAGGGCTTGGGTGGGTTTAATTATTTTGCCCCGGTAAACACAGTCCCCTGTCTCCGGGTTCAGCGTTCCCCCATGCCCGTACCACCAGCTTTTGGCCCTTGGGTCCCATCCCTCCGTACCTGGACGGATTCCTCGCGCCCTCAGCTCGTTCTCCATCTTCTCCCACCTAGGCTCCCAAAGGCGATACCCTCCTGGCCCCATAATATGATTGTACTCCTTCTTAGCCGCATTTTCCTTATTTTTTTTCGATATTTGAATGAACTGCTCCGATTTCTTTTGCTTCACAAATTCTGGCCAATCATGTTTCAGTTTCTCATATTGTCCTTTGAAATCCGGAGTCTTGTTCTGCTTGACAAAGTCATGGGCTAGATTTTGCTTGAATTTCTGGAATGCGTCGGCCATCTTATGAAGAGCGAACTGTTTGACTAGCCTCCTCCTCTCCTTGTTTTCCTCAATCTTGTTACCCTCCTCATCGAATTTGTTGTATTCCGGAGGTAGAATGAAATGTTCCATAAGCTTTTTGAAGCAATCTTTTTTTGTTCTCTTATCGACAAAAGTGAAACCAGCAATTCGTGCCTTCTTTGGCTTATTCCACTCCTGGACGGTGATCGAGACGTTGTCTCTAACAATGGCTCCGCATTGGTTGACAAACTTGGTGGCATTCTTGCGGGGCTCCAGCGGCCTGCCGGTTGCACTGTCGACAACCTCGATGGTGCATGTTTCTCCTTGTTTCATCGTCTTGGTTGCGCCACGCTTTGACGACGTACTCGATTGTTTCGACGATCCGGCCGAGGGCTAAAATAAGAAAGAGAGTCGCGCGCGTTAGTCCACACATATTTATTCAAATCAGTTAGTTTGTATCACCAGAGGCTCAATGTATATATATATACCTCGGCGCCGGAGGTGGTTGCTACTTCCATTTGAAGATCGTCGTTTATCGACGTTTGTTCGGCATCATCTTGCTGACGGC
>NW_021174909.1:0-936 GCF_002162155.2 Triticum dicoccoides
ACTAAAAGCAAAAAGAATTAAAAAATAAAGCAAAAAACAACAAAAACTAAATAATGCAGAAAACAGAACAAAAAACTGAAAAAAAATAAAAATAGCAACAATAAGTATTTTGTTGTAAGTAGAAACAAAATAAAATAAATAAAGCAACAAAGAAAACAAAAAAAGAGTTTTCAGATTTGAAAACTAATGGCACTAACAGAAAGTTTATAATTTTTCTAAAGCTAAAAGCAAAAAGAATTAAAAAATAAAGCAAAAGACCAAAAGAAAAATAAACCAAAACCAAAATAAACTAAATAAAGCAACAAATAAAACAAAAAAACAAAAAAAATGCCACCTACTGGGCCCCCACGGCCTGAATACGACTAGAAACCCTATGGGCTAGGATTCAGGCCCATGGAAGGCCCAGTAGGCCCACAGGCACAGATGGCAGAGTTAGGCCCGAAAGCCTGCTTTAGAGAGGGGCTCGAGAGGGGAGCCGCACCGCACCTTATAAACTGGTGCGGCTCCCTCTCAACTAGCGAGGTGGGACTAAACATTTGGCGCGGGGCAGCACAAGGCCTTTGGTCCCGGTTGGTGGCACCAACCGGGACTAAAGGGGGGCTTTGGTCCCGGTTGGTGGCACCAAACGGGACTAAAGGGGGGCATTAGTCCCGGTTGGTTCCACGAACCGGGACTAATGCCCTTGCTATATAACCAGGACTTGTGAAAATTTCACATCTCCCTCGCCTCCCTAGCCAGTTGCCCCCGCCGCCAGGCTGCCCAAATCGCTCGCGCGCTCCTCGTCGCCGTCGCCACCGCCGGCCGCCATCCCCGTCTCCCCGTGCCCCTGCCCCGCGCCCGAGCCCACGCCGGCTGCCGCCCCGTGCCCCTGCCCCGTCCCCGAGCACGCACGGCCGCGTCCCTGCGCCCCGGCCCGCCCCCACCATTGTCAACGTC
>NW_021174910.1:0-1244 GCF_002162155.2 Triticum dicoccoides
GACTGGTCTAAATGTTCAAAATCCCGCAAACCAGACGTACACAAGGGGGCTTTGGGGGCGTCCGGATCGCTGCCATGTACGTGCCTGCCAACCGAACCCATCCTAAAACCTCCCCTGCACCCTCTGCCGTGGGAAGCGGCTGTCGCACGTTCATGACGGGTCAGAGCGCTAGCGCTGTATTCATACCAGCCCATAGCGGACATGTGATGGTGTCCTCGATTAGGGGTTGCTAGCCATGTCAACTCCCAAACATATAGGGCGGGCCAAGGACCTCCAAAGCAACCAACCTGTGGGCCACATTCTTTAAGCCCCAGGAGAATCAACATGGAAACTTCGGAAGACTTGGTGCATATACAAGACTTAGAAGCGATCTTTAACACGTTTACCTTACAAATAACCAACCTATATGTAACTCTAGGCACCTTCGGTATCTATACAAGTTGAGGGGTGAGGACCGTAGACGCCAACTCATACACATACGAGCTCATGGAAAAGCGACCTGTACTACGTACCCCCCCCCCTCCAATCAATACAATCAAAGCAGGACATATAGTGTTATCTCATCGAGAGAGCATGGACCTGGGTAAAACATGTCTCTGTTACCATCGCACCACGACTACCTGCTTGGGACCCCCTACACAAGATCTGCTGGATTTGACTCCGTCAATGTTACCTCCCACGGGAGTCGGCATTGAAATGGCGCGTCGGCCGAGAGTGCCAACCAGTCTTCGTGCCTGTTCCGATGCTAGAGACGGTTGATCGTGCGGCAACAATCGATGTGGGGTAGAAGGTGCCGATGTTGACCATGGTTGTCGGAGTAAATGGAGTGGTCAGGAAGATGATGATGACGCTGGCGATGAGCTGGTGCTTGACGATAACAAAGGGGGTGGACGGGTGGCGCGGCTCGGGTGAGTGTGCGGCAGCGGCGCCGAGGAAGAAGAGCGGCGGCGGCTAGGTTAGGAGCGTGACGGTGGTGCTCGAAGTAGGCGAGAAAAACCCGACAGCGTGACGAAGACCGGCACGGACTGTAGTGTTCCGGCGCCTAGGGAGGCGCGCGGCGCATACCATGTAGAAGTCGGCATGCAGGAAAGGTTGAGTGGACCGCATGCCGTGGCACTACGGCCTGAAGGGGCGACGCAGCCGCAGCGCATAGGTCGGCGCGACGACGGGGAAGACCTCAGGGCATCGGCAGGGACCATATGTCATGCTCGCTACGGCCTGATGGGGCGACGCATCGGTAACGC
>NW_021174911.1:0-1202 GCF_002162155.2 Triticum dicoccoides
AGAGGGTTCAGTAGAAGCTTTAGTCTAATCAAGTACTTCATTATTAATATGGTCATACATTCCAGAAGAATGAAACTATTTGACCAGCCAATAATTTTTCCTACAAGTTTTACTTCCTTTTTTATGTATATTTCAAAGGTAGACACATGATAATACAAGTTTGCGTACGCTCAATCTCATCATGCATGATATGATTGATGTAGTGGTACTCCCCTCCATGTAGCAAATCTCAAGCCAGCTAGTTCCATATATTGCCATCACATACTTTAGCACTTAATTAATAATCGATAGATGATCCTTGTGTATGCCATGTTCCGAGTCTAAAATATACTACCACCATGGCACCATGATTCATTATTACGTCCAAAATAGTACAGGACAATAGTGTTCAAGTCTTAATGGCATTATTGAGTTAGTTGTCAACTTAGGTAAGTGTGTAAAGCGCATATTGAGATCATACATTACATGCCTAGAAAAGCCTTTCATGACATACCATCATTACATTTCTTCAACTGTGTTTCGCGTATGCTGCTACCCAAAAGCACATAGTTTGATCTATCATTGTTCTTTCTGTTTGCCGACGGGTAAATTATCGGAAGCAACACACGGATATAAAATCAACCCTACCCTTTGTTCTACCAACCTGTCAGGGAGTCGTGGTTACCTTATGCCTGTCATCCACATTAATTGATGTTGAAATATTTTATACTTAATTTCCTATTTTGTTTTTTTATTTATCATTGATTCAACTTGACATATTTAAACAATTACCACGAGCTAATTAGATATATGCATGTTGCATCCCAGTTGATTCATTAGTTGTGTAGATGATGTTTTACGCAAATCGTTACATGGAAATTTCATGTGTGTTAAAAAATATTTTGGTTTTAGCAAACTGTGAGAAATATATAACGAATGCAAAATTTGATAGTCAATGTAGTTACGTACAAATAATGTGATATTTGATGAAAGAAGATATATTCTCCTCTCCAAGTTATCTGCTCAAGTATCCACCGGGTTCAGATCTGGTCGTCACTTCAGCTACAGGAACATTGGGAGTTTCTTTTGGCGGCACGTATCTAGGTGGAGCGGGCAACCAAGGAGTTGTTTACTCACCATGTGTGAAGGTGTAGTCTCCGGGTAGGTCATATGTTGTAGGCAAAAGGTGGATCGGGCCCATGCCAAGCCGCGTAAGCCTGAAG
>NW_021174912.1:0-931 GCF_002162155.2 Triticum dicoccoides
GTGCACAACGAAACCACAGCAACCAACCTTGGAGGTTTTGTGACCATCCTCGCAAACCTCACCCGTCGTGCCTACGCGTTAGAGGAGCCACCAGAATATGTTGTGTATCAAGGACCCATGAGCGGTGAAGACCGCCAATTCTGGGCCACTGTGCACATTTACGGTAGGAGTCTAGCACCCGAGCGTCCCTACCGGTTCACCGGAAGAACAACTTCCTTTGAGCCACAAGCCATCCAGCTAGCCGCTCGAGAGGCTATAGTTCATCTCAGGCACTTGTCGCCCAGAGTTAACTGTCGCTCGTTCCACTACTACCCCAGACGAGAAGGGTATGGTAGACCACCCCAAGTCGCCAATGGAGACCACGAGACGGACCCCGCATTGTTGCACCTAGTGCGCTATGTAAGTGCACTAGAGGCACTTTTCGACCAGATCACCATTGATCTAATAGCAGCTCGTGGAGAGCTGGTTCGTCGAGCCCCGGCGAGAGAAAAAAACGAGCCCAACACCAACAACCCGGTCGTGCTGTTTGGACAACCGATCGAGACCCCGAGATCTGCCCCAGCCATCGGCCAAGGTGCTGCGATAACCCCAGAAGTGCTTCGTCGCATATTGGGAGCACACTCCAACGGGGTTGTGGCCAACAATCCCCGCAATGGTCATTCTCACTACCCCGACCCTGCAGTTCCTCCGCCATCTCCGACTAATCCCGGCAGAGAGACACGTGGAGAAGCCTCGACGTCCGCCAGGCACGCCCGTTTAGACATAAACGAGGTAGACTGAGCCGTATGAGTAGTACCAAGTTTCAATGTATCCTCGCTTTGTAATCATGCGACCGCATATATTAACGCAACCTGTCTTTGTGCCTCTGTTTTAATAGTAGCCTTGCATGTTTGGTCAGCGCATAGCTGCATATTCTTCCGGGCACAACTAC
>NW_021174913.1:0-1211 GCF_002162155.2 Triticum dicoccoides
AAATATGCCCTAGAGGCAATAATAAAGTTATTATTTATTTCCTTATAATCATGATAAATGTTTATTATTCATGCTAGAATTGTATTAACCGGAAACATAATACACGTGTGAATACATAGACAAACAAAGTGTCACTAGTATGCCTCTACTTGACTAGCTCGTTAATCAAAGATGGTTATGTTTCCTAACCATGAACAATGAGTTGTTATTTGATTAACGGGATCACATCATTAAGAGAATGATCTGATTGACATGACCCATTCCATTAGCTTAGCACCCGATCGTTTAGTATGTTGCTATTGCTTTCTTCATGACTTATACATGTTCCTATAACTATGAGATTATGCAACTCCCGTTTACCGGAGGAACACTTTGGGTACTACCAAACGTCACAACGTAACTGGGTGATTATAAAGGAGTATTACAGGTGTCTCCAAAGGTACATGTTGGGTTGGCATATTTCGAGATTAGGTTTTGTCACTCCGATTGTCGGAGAGGTATCTCTGGGCCCTCTCGGTAATGCACATCACTTAAGCCTTGCAAGCTTTGCAACTAAAAGAGTTAGTTGCGGGATGATGTATTACAGAACGAGTAAAGAGACTTGCCGGCAACGAGATTGAACTAGGTATTGGAATACCGATGATCGAATCTCGAGCAAGTAACATACCGATGACAAAGGGAATGATGTATGTTGTTATGTGGTCTGACCGATAAAGATCTTCGTAGAATATGTAGGAGCCAATATGGGCATCCAGGTCCCGCTATTGGTTATTGACCGGAGACGTGTCTCGGTCATGTCTACATTGTGCTCGAACCCGTAGGGTCCGCACGCTTAAGGTTACGATGACAGTTATATTATGAGTTTATGCATTTTGATGTACCGAAGTTTGTTCGGAGTCCCGGATGTGATCAAGGACATGACGAGGAGTCTCGAAATGGTCGAGACATAAAGTTTGATATATTGGAAGCCTATGTTTGGATACCGGAAGTGTTCCGGGTGAAATCGGGATTTTACCGGAGTACCGGGAGGTTACCGGAACCCCCCGGGAGCTAAATGGGCCATGATGGGCCTTAATGGAAAAGAGAAGAAGCAGCCCTACATGGGCCGCGCGCCCCTCTCCTCCCTTGGTCCGAATAGGACAAGGAGAGGCCCCCCTCTCTCTCTTTTCCCCCCTCCGCGAATCCTATTCCAACTAGGATTGGGGGGGGGG
>NW_021174914.1:0-2293 GCF_002162155.2 Triticum dicoccoides
CACCCAAATCTCGATCAAATCGATCAAAAACACCAAAAACAGAGGGAACCAGAGGCGATGCGACGAGATCTAGCTCGATACGTAGGGGAACGGGACAGGGTTCCAGATTCACTCACCACAGCCGCCGCCGTCGCCGAGAATGGAAGCTCCTCCGAGCTGCTATCACCGAGAACAAAATCTCCGACGCCGGCGCAGGCTCACCGCCGAGAACAAAGAGGAGGGGGTGGGAGGTGTGTACACGTTCATACAGGCACGGGGACACGTTTCACCTAATGCACTGCCAAGTGGGGCCCGTAACTAGATGCACTGCCAACATGTCTTCAACATAACCACATGTCTTCAACATAACCTCACTCCCGTTGACAACCAGTTTAATCGCTCGAGTGGGCCTTGACTATTTGGGCTTGTGAAACGTAGTACTACAGCTATTTTCGTCAACTACGTCGCACTCCTTCCATTGCACCTCAAAGATGTCGCACAGGAGCTATTGACCCCCTGTAATCAATAAAACGGGTAAAGTGTTCTTCTTCTTGATGCAAATGTATTGCTTGCTAAAACTTTGCAAATGGGTTTGCTCTTCGGTCACAAACTTAGAATAGCCGGTTGCAGATCGCTTACAGTTAGAGGCTAAATTATCTGGTATGATGGCTTGGATGTTAGCCCTATTCCAGTCTGCGAGGCGTTCATTTGTTTCTGTTCCGTTATGGCTTGTTAGTGGAACCCGGCCGGTGCATTTTTGTGGATCAAATGGGGAAAAATGTATTCTTTTGAGTTAGGAATGTTAGATTACTTCATGCTTGGTAGAATCAATTTTCAAGCTACATTACAATATGACTCGTGCTAACTGAAATCTCATCGTGAGTCGTAAAAAAATAGATAGTGTAGTCAATTTTCATGGTAAATGACGTGTAGGTTTTTATAGGGATTATACTGCATGAGATTAACAAAATGTTTTTCCCTTAGAATAAGCATCCGAAGGCATTTCAGATTCGATCCGTGTTGCGAACTAAGCATGGCTTATATAGCTCGGTTCCTTGTGTGAAAGCAACCCACCACTATTCTGTCAGCGGTATGGCGTGTCCGTCAACTATGAGGCGTCTATGGCGACTTCAATCTTAAGATCTGATGGCTCAATCTCTCGGAGATGCTCATAGGAGTAGAGCATGTGCGAGTGTATTCATAGGGGTGAATGTGCGTATGTATATGTGAGCGTCTGTTTTTGTGTTATGTTTCTAAAAAATGCATTTGTGTTGAGGAAAAGATAGTAAAAGGGTGTGAGAAGCCAACGCTGCAAAAAACATAAACATCTTTTGAACACCGTATGCACCAAATGAACTCAAAATAGTCCAACAGTTTTTTAAGACTGCGACCATGGTAGTAGGATAAAGACATCGCCGACCGATGATCGGCAGTGCCACCAGGTGGCAAGCCTGGTAATCTATGCCAAAAAACAGCATTGACGATCGGCATTTTTTTATAGCGGTAAGCACACTTTATTGATCATAGGCCACAGAATATGGGATACAATTTGCATGGGGGTGAACTAGCCAAAGATAGCGCCCCATCTGTAAAGAAAGCGAGAATTGACGATCGGCAGTGCCGTTAAATCGCAGCCATGGGTCTCAAATAGCATGGGCCTCGCATAGTGCATTTGGTGGACGGGCCTTCTTTTCATTGAAAAACATTTTCTACACCACAAAATAATAATCTGAAAACAGGTATGCAGATACTCATATATGTGTAGTATTGTAAGAAATTTCATTAACATATATGTCCGTATGTTGTTGTATTTGGGCCAGATTTTTGTCTTTTTTGTGTAGGATGCAAATAATCACATTATTTCATGTATTTGCAAAAAATGAATTTTTTGACACATTTAAATGGTATTTAAAAATATCAAATAACCGCACACGAGTGCAAACACCGAGCCAGCTATAATATACATGAAGCTAAATGAAGGTCAATCCCAATCTTACAACCAAATCTAGTGCAATTGCTAGCACTACAAAGTGCCAACTCTTCCAAGACGCATCCATGGACCAACGGAATACCGCCGCCTTGAAAAATGTATTTGTTATTTAAATTGACACTGGAACGCTCAACACTCATTGGTGCGAAACTGTTGGATGGAACCAGACTACTTACAAGTTGTCTAACGTACATGACCATCTACATCCACATAACCACACATGCACATGCTTGTTGCCCACATTGCGGTGAGCTAGTGAACACTCTCTGAGCAGGAATAAGGACGTCAATGGGTAGGGTATGGGGCGGGTAGAGCAATACCATA
>NW_021174915.1:0-2294 GCF_002162155.2 Triticum dicoccoides
CACCCAAATCTCGATCAAATCGATCAAAAACACCAAAAACAGAGGGAACCAGAGGCGATGCGACGAGATCTAGCTCGATACGTAGGGGAACGGGACAGGGTTCCAGATTCACTCACCACAGCCGCCGCCGTCGCCGAGAATGGAAGCTCCTCCGAGCTGCTATCACCGAGAACAAAATCTCCGACGCCGGCGCAGGCTCACCGCCGAGAACAAAGAGGAGGGGGTGGGAGGTGTGTACACGTTCATACAGGCACGGGGACACGTTTCACCTAATGCACTGCCAAGTGGGGCCCGTAACTAGATGCACTGCCAACATGTCTTCAACATAACCACATGTCTTCAACATAACCTCACTCCCGTTGACAACCAGTTTAATCGCTCGAGTGGGCCTTGACTATTTGGGCTTGTGAAACGTAGTACTACAGCTATTTTCGTCAACTACGTCGCACTCCTTCCATTGCACCTCAAAGATGTCGCACAGGAGCTATTGACCCCCTGTAATCAATAAAACGGGTAAAGTGTTCTTCTTCTTGATGCAAATGTATTGCTTGCTAAAACTTTGCAAATGGGTTTGCTCTTCGGTCACAAACTTAGAATAGCCGGTTGCAGATCGCTTACAGTTAGAGGCTAAATTATCTGGTATGATGGCTTGGATGTTAGCCCTATTCCAGTCTGCGAGGCGTTCATTTGTTTCTGTTCCGTTATGGCTTGTTAGTGGAACCCGGCCGGTGCATTTTTGTGGATCAAATGGGGAAAAAATGTATTCTTTTGAGTTAGGAATGTTAGATTACTTCATGCTTGGTAGAATCAATTTTCAAGCTACATTACAATATGACTCGTGCTAACTGAAATCTCATCGTGAGTCGTAAAAAAATAGATAGTGTAGTCAATTTTCATGGTAAATGACGTGTAGGTTTTTATAGGGATTATACTGCATGAGATTAACAAAATGTTTTTCCCTTAGAATAAGCATCCGAAGGCATTTCAGATTCGATCCGTGTTGCGAACTAAGCATGGCTTATATAGCTCGGTTCCTTGTGTGAAAGCAACCCACCACTATTCTGTCAGCGGTATGGAGTGTCCGTCAACTATGAGGCGTCTATGGCGACTTCAATCTTAAGATCTGATGGCTCAATCTCTCGGAGATGCTCATAGGAGTAGAGCATGTGCGAGTGTATTCATAGGGGTGAATGTGCGTATGTATATGTGAGCGTCTGTTTTTGTGTTATGTTTCTAAAAAATGCATTTGTGTTGAGGAAAAGATAGTAAAAGGGTGTGAGAAGCCAACGCTGCAAAAAACATAAACATCTTTTGAACACCGTATGCACCAAATGAACTCAAAATAGTCCAACAGTTTTTTAAGACTGCGACCATGGTAGTAGGATAAAGACATCGCCGACCGATGATCGGCAGTGCCACCAGGTGGCAAGCCTGGTAATCTATGCCAAAAAACAGCATTGACGATCGGCATTTTTTTATAGCGGTAAGCACACTTTATTGATCATAGGCCACAGAATATGGGATACAATTTGCATGGGGGTGAACTAGCCAAAGATAGCGCCCCATCTGTAAAGAAAGCGAGAATTGACGATCGGCAGTGCCGTTAAATCGCAGCCATGGGTCTCAAATAGCATGGGCCTCGCATAGTGCATTTGGTGGACGGGCCTTCTTTTCATTGAAAAACATTTTCTACACCACAAAATAATAATCTGAAAACAGGTATGCAGATACTCATATATGTGTAGTATTGTAAGAAATTTCATTAACATATATGTCCGTATGTTGTTGTATTTGGGCCAGATTTTTGTCTTTTTTGTGTAGGATGCAAATAATCACATTATTTCATGTATTTGCAAAAAATGAATTTTTTGACACATTTAAATGGTATTTAAAAATATCAAATAACCGCACACGAGTGCAAACACCGAGCCAGCTATAATATACATGAAGCTAAATGAAGGTCAATCCCAATCTTACAACCAAATCTAGTGCAATTGCTAGCACTACAAAGTGCCAACTCTTCCAAGACGCATCCATGGACCAACGGAATACCGCCGCCTTGAAAAATGTATTTGTTATTTAAATTGACACTGGAACGCTCAACACTCATTGGTGCGAAACTGTTGGATGGAACCAGACTACTTACAAGTTGTCTAACGTACATGACCATCTACATCCACATAACCACACATGCACATGCTTGTTGCCCACATTGCGGTGAGCTAGTGAACACTCTCTGAGCAGGAATAAGGACGTCAATGGGTAGGGTATGGGGCGGGTAGAGCAATACCATA
>NW_021174916.1:0-998 GCF_002162155.2 Triticum dicoccoides
GACGTGACGAATCCGGATACGCAGTCCGTTCGTCCACCACACGCCTCTAACCTATCGAACCTGCAAACTTTCCTCTCCGGTTCATCTGTCTGACAGACGTCCGGAACCGGGAAAACTTCCCCGGATGTTTTTCCCCCCTAACCAGTACCCCCTCATACCACGTTAGGGCACGCCTAGCATCACTTCTTGACATGTCATGCATCGATATGCATCTATTTACTTGTATTCATTGTTTCTTCCCCCTCTTCTCTCCGGTAGACTACGAGACCGACGCTGCTGCTGGCCAGTTCGACTACGGTGTTGACGACCCCTCTCTCTTGCCAGAGCAACCAGGCAAGCCCCCCCTTGATCACCAGATATCGCCTATTCTACTCTATACTGCTTGCATTAGAGTAGTGTAGCATGTTACCGCTTTCGTTAATCCTATTCTAATGCATAGCCTGACATTGTCGCTACATCTGTTGATACCTTACCTGCAATCCTAAATGCTTAGTATAGGATGCTAGTTTATCATCATTGGCCCTACATTCTTGTCAGTCTGCCTTGCTATACTATTGGGCCGTGATCACCTGGGAGGTGATCACGGGTATATACTATACATACTACATACTACACATATGGTGACTAAAGTCGGGTTAGCTCGAAGAGTACCCGCGAGTGATTCACGGATTGGGGGCTGAAAGGACCTTTGTCCCGACGGCCCTCTGTGTGGATCTTTGTGGCGGAGCGGCAGGGCAGGTTGAGACCGCCTAGGAGAGAGGTGGGCCTGGCCCTGTTCGGCGTTCGCGGATACTTAACACGCTTAACGAGATCTTGGTATTTGATCTGAGTCGGCTACGAGCCTATACGCACTAACCATCTACGTGGGAGTAGTTATGGGTATCCCGACGTCGTGGTATCAGCCGAAGCACTTCAGACGTCAGCGACGGAGCGGCGCGCGCCGAATTGGACTGGAACGCCACTAGGCTAGGTCTGCTTTCGGCCGCCCACGCAACGTG
>NW_021174917.1:0-1161 GCF_002162155.2 Triticum dicoccoides
TAACTCCAAATTAAATAATTTATATATGAAAAATTATCAGAAAAATTCAAGGAATCCATCTGTACCATTTTCATGCATGTTAGAACAACTTATAGCTGCTGTTTAGCACAAATCAATTAAAGGGCATTTATTTAATCACATATGGGGTTTGAATTTGAATCTTGTATTCAAACCAACTTCATTTAATCTGGTTTTAGGTGCATTAGCCCAAAACACATTCATATTGCCATGTCATGATCATGCATCATATTGTGCATTGCATTGATTGTGTTTCCTTCTGTGTTGCCGGTATTGTCCCCTCTCGATAGACGTGATACCGATGATGTGATCGTTGACACTGATGAAGACTCAATGTTATCTTCAGAAGTGCCAGGCAAGCAAAACCCCCTTGTTCATTCCGATAAAATCCCACTCTCTCGCTCCTGCTCTCTTTTACTGCATTAGGACAACAACGACATATTTGTTACTTGCTGCGGTAGCTGAACCCCTTTATCCTTTGCATGACATGTCATTGCCACAGTAAATAGATGAAACCCACTAGCATGAGTAGGAGTTGTTTGAGCCCTGATGTGCCTACTCATTCATGCTTGTTTGTCATGCCTGCTACTGCTTAGAGTTGAGTCAGGTCTGATTCATCGGGGATGAATCAGAGGCGTGTGAACATGTCCTACTGTGTGTGAGCTAAGCGTGTGAACACGATTTGGTAAAGGTAGCAGTGAGAGGCCATGTAGGAGTACATGGTGGGTTGTCTCATTGAAGCCGTCCTCAGGAACTGAGTTCTGTGTTTGTGATCCATGATTCAGCTACTACCATACATTGGGCCCTGAAATATGACCCCGCTCGACTTCTTATTCACCCTTGTCCTCTGTCCAGGAGTTGCAAGTAGTTTCTGGTGTTTGTAGTATGCTGGAGGCCGTGGACAGCGCTGACCGTAGGGGTGGGCTGTGATGCGGTAGGCACGTGGCCGGGTATACCGGGCGCCCGTTTGGTGTCACGGAACCCTGTTCACATCGTTTGGGGCTGTGAGCGAAACTCCGGCCGGATCTCCTCATGGATGGAACCCGAATAGGCGATAAACCTGGACTAGAGACTTGAGTGTTTAGGTAGGTCGTGGTCTACACCCACGTCGGTTTTCGCTTGAAGTCTGCCGAGCACATGTCG
>NW_021174918.1:0-1242 GCF_002162155.2 Triticum dicoccoides
GATCCAAACATGCATATGGCACAGGATCAGAACGACGACGACGACGACGATGATACATTTGGCAACGTCGATCAGTACTTTGCCGAGCATGGGTACGATGGCGACTTCATGGGGCCTCCTTCTCAAGAACCAAACCCAACAAAAGACGTGTGCGATCTAGCTCGTACCGCGGAGAAGCCAAGTTGCAACAGGCGCCGTCTGGCGTTCAGCTCTCAGGAGACGCCTCCAGCTGCCGACTTCACCGAGCCTCAGATAGGCGAGGTGCGAAATATTATCAGCCCCAACACACTCAAGAAGGCGGTCTGTGAGCAGAACTCGGTCCCATTACAGGAGAAGAAGAAGGCACGCAAAAGAAAGACTAAGAAGGGTGCGAGCCAGCCGGCACCGAGTACGATCCGTACTCAGGACGGGCCACCTTCACCGCAGGATATCTCGAGGAGGGTGCATGTGGCGGGTAGGGCGATGCTACCGAAAAATATGCTCAATGCTGTAACCGGTGCTATGCGGAGTCTGCATGACAGTGTTCTTGCTTTAGAGAAGCGGCGTCTCAGGGAGAAGGATGTGGCATACCCGGTTTTCGCGGCCAAGGTGCCAGAGGGCAAGGGCTTTGTGGATAACTCCATCGGGCGTACGATCGTCCTGCGTTTTGATGACATCCACGCTATGTTGAACCTTCATCCGCTGCACTACACCTTCGTTCGGCTATTTTCGCTGAGTATGGAGATGCGAATCATTCGCGACAAGACCCCGGACATCGTGATAGTCGACCCCTTCTACATGCGTGCCAAGATCTTGGGCAGCGCTGGGGACCGGCAAGTCGCGAGTTCTTACCTCAAAGGCGTCATTCTGGCAAACCAAGATAAGGATAACTTCCTCGTGCCTTACTTTCCCGAGTAAGTCCTCCCCTCAACCGGCCCGTAACATATGAATTCTTACATTTCGATCGTTTTTCTTTTAACATTCCGTGTTTTCTGCAGTGACACACGTTGCACGCTCATCCTCCTAAGCCCCAAATATTCCATGGCCACGTATTTCGACCCGGACCGTCAGTCGAACGTAGACTACACAAATGTCAAGAAGGTTCTTGATGATGTTCTCCCCGGCTACGCCCAATCTGGAGGCACCTTCATCAGGCCTATTCGTAAGTACGGCAAGCACGTGTTCTCCCACAATACGACGTTCTGCTGCGTCAAGCAGCCGCCTGGCGGTCAGAAGGGTGCCTACTACGCCATCCATCACATG
>NW_021174919.1:0-2304 GCF_002162155.2 Triticum dicoccoides
TTGCTCAGCTCGAGCATGGAGGATAGGGCGACAGCATGGCATGGTCTAGCCTTACCTGGTGGTGGCGAGGGAAGGAGAGGGGTGGAAGGGGTCGAGGGAGGATGGAGCTAGGGCTAGGACATGTTATATAGGAGATAGGGACGTCGGACGGCCGTCAAATCATCGAGCTCGTCGACTTGGCCCCCTGGATGCACGTCGTACAAAGGAAGATGACTCTCTGTCGCTAGGGGGGGCTTGGTGGGCTGAGATGAACAGGTAAGTGCCCAGGTGGGATGCGGCTGGAAGAGGCCTTGGCTGGGCTGAGGCTGCTGTGATGTAGGGTAGAACCCTAGTGGCCCGATCTTTCACGAAAGGAGCGGATCCTGCGATGAACACGAAGAACACGAGGGGGAAAACAACGGGAATCACGAGGGGAAACACGAGAGAACACTCAAACCGACAAGAATGATCACACATCCGCTAGATCCTCGAAACACAAAGAGAGATACAAGATCCAAAGTCAACAACGGACGATACAAGAGGTAACCGGTTCTTCTCCGTAAGGAGGTCTTGAATCCACAAGGGGATCTTCCCGTGAGGGGTCTTGAATCCAAGGTGGATCTTCTCCATAGAGGGGCCGCGGTCTCTCTCCTGGAGTAGATCCGATATGGATGAGCAATGCTCTATCTCTAAAATGAGCTAAACCAATGCTAACCCTAACTAGGAGGAGGGGGAGTAGTATATATAGTCTAAGCCACGAAGGGGTAAGTGGGAAAGAGGGATACATGGGCCTTTGGCCCGACTCTGCGTGCACGCAGTCATCGGATGTCCGGGCTGGGGGCCGGATGTCCGGCTGTTCACGAGACGCCGGATGTCCGGGGAACGGGCCGGATCTCCGGGGAACGGGCCGAATGTCCGGCGTGGCGGTGGCCGAATCTGTTCTTCTCTAGATAGGCGTCGCCAGATTTCTGGGGTTGGTCGCCAGATGTCCGGGCGTTGCTGAGGCGCCAGATGTCAGGGCTGGCGCTGGATATCCGGCCGCTGAAGGTCTTGGCCTTCTATTGGTGCAGATCCTGGGCGGCTGCATAGGCGCCGGATGTCCGGCCCTTGGCCCGGATGTCCGGCCGTTGTAGCAACAACAGCTCCGTCTTCTTCCGTCGTCGCTTCCAGGCTTCCCTCGCGGATGGTGTAGTTGTACCTTGGCGCTTGCACTCCTCCTTGTCGTCCGTAGTGTTCTGACAATACCTATGCATGCACACGAGTGGAGTGTCAAGTAGTATACCATCCTCGAAGGGGTCAAGTGAGCACGTGTAAAGGAGATGATTCACCTTTGGGTATGTGAAGTAGATGTCGCACATGTCACTCGCCAAACATACTCTTGACATGGTGATGTCCATAGGACGCTCCGCATCATCTCCCCTCCCTTGGGAAAGATCCGACCTCGAATCGAAAACCAAATCACCATGGGAAAGAGATGGCTTCGCCGTGTAGAAGTGGACGTTCACCAAGTAGTTGTCATCTTGAAGCTCGAAATGGGCACTCTCCAATGTCGCATCGTCTTGTGATTCCTTCAAAAGGAGTAAGGACAACAAACACTTGGAAAAACAAATGTGGTTAACGTTAGTGCAAAACCAAGAATTCAAGAGGTTATTCACCAAACAAGTGTCGGCATCATGCAAAGCATATGGTGTGACAAAGGATTGTGACATGGCATATAAGCACATAAATTGAGCACAAGAAAAGATATCATGGGGACAAGCATGTAAATGTGAGGTAGTGATGCAAATATGTTGGATAAGTGAATAAGCATCTACCTCAAGATCATATCAAACATGGTCAAAGTGCTCAATGAAAGGTCTATGGTAGGCATAGGAATCATTCACAACACCAAAAGAAATGAAGTGTCTAAACATGGGTCAAGTGCAAGACAATCCAAGCATAATGTGCATAGGGTGTAGTGAATATAGTGTGGCACTCAACACAAAAGAAAGAGAAATTGTTCATCATGCATGAGGCAATCAATGAGGCATGGCATATGTGAAGAAATGACATTGTTGCAACCAAACATATGATAGGAGCAAGTAATCCAAGAATTGGATGCAACACACAAGGAATATATATATATCATGATGCATGTAACGGTGAAATTGACAAGTCGAAGCAAGATCTCTAACATGTGTGCAATCAAGTGGTCCAAGATGAACAATAAGTCTCATGGTGCAAGCAACACAAGTAGTATGATCCGTCATATCCACGCTCAAGAAAGATGTCACCTTGTAGGTGTGTCCTTGTGCGTCCTTCACAATGCGGAAGTACAAGAAAGTG
>NW_021174920.1:0-1862 GCF_002162155.2 Triticum dicoccoides
GTTCTCCCGACGTGCTTTGCACATAGGTGGCTTGCGGGTGACTGTTTCTCCAACTTTAGTTGAACCGAGTGTGGCTACGCCCGGTCCTTGCGAAGGTTAAAACAACATCAACTTGACAAACTATCGTTGTGGTTTTGATGCGTAGGTAAGATTGGTTCTTGCTTAAGCCCGTAGCAGCCACGTAAAACTTGCAACAAACAAAGTAGAGGACGTCTAACTTGTTTTTGAAGGGCATGTTGTGATGTGATATGGTCAAGACATGATGCTAAATTTTATTGTATGAGATGATCATGTTTTGTAACCGAGTTATCGGCAACTGGCAGGAGCCATATAGTTGTCGCTTTATTGTATGCAATGCAATCGCGCTGTAATGCTTTACTTTATCACTAAGCGGTAGCGATAGTCGTGGAAGCATAAAATTGGCGAGACTACAACGATGCTGCGATGGAGATCAAGGTGTCGCGCCGGTGACGATGGTGATCATGACGGTGCTTCGGAGATGGAGATCACAAGCACAAGATGATGATGGCCATATCATATCACTTATATTGATTGCATGTGATGTTTATCTTTTATGCATCTTATCTTTCTTTGATTGACGGTAGCATTATAAGATGATCTCTCACTAAATTATTAAGAAGTGTTCTCCCCGAGTATGCACCGTTGCGAAAGTTCTTCGTGCTGAGACACCACGTGATGATCGGGTGTGATAGGCTCTACGTTCAAATACAATGGGTGCAAAATAGTTGCACACGCGGAATACTCAGGTTATACTTGACGAGCCAAGCATATACAGATATGGCCTCGGAACACGGAGACCGAAAGGTCGAGCGTGAATCATATAGTAGATATGATCAACATAGTGATGTTCACCAATGAAACTACTCCATCTCACATGATGATCGGACATGGTTTAGTTGATTTGGATCACGTGATCACTTAGAGGATTAGAGGGATGTCTATCTAAGTGGGAGTTCTTTAAGTAATTTGACTAATTGAACTTAAATTTATCATGAACTTAGTACCTGATAGTATCTTGCTCATGTATGTTTGATTGTAGATAGATGGCCCGTGCTGTTGTTCTGTTGAATTTCAATGCGTTCCTTGAGAAAGCAAAGTTGAAAGATGATGGTAGCAATTACACGGACTGGGTCCGTAACTTGAGGATTATCCTCATTGCTGCACAGAAGAATTACGTCCTGGAAGCACCGCTGGGTGCCAGGCCTGCTGCAGGAGCAACACCAGATGTTATGAACGTCTGGCAGAGCAAAGCTGATGACTACTCGATAGTTCAGTGTGCCATGCTTTACGGCTTAGAATCGGGACTTCAACGATGTTTTAAACGTCATGGAGCATATGAGATGTTCCAGGAGTTGAAGTTAATATTTCAAGCAAATGCCCGGATTGAGAGATATGAAGTCTCCAATAAGTTCTATAGCTGCAAGATGGAGGAGAACAGTTCTGTCAGTGAGCATATACTCAAAATGTCTAGGTATAATAATCACTTGATTCAGATGGGAGTTAATCTTCCAGATGATTGCGTCATTGACAGAATTCTTCAATCACTGCCACCAAACTACAAGAGCTTCGTGATGAACTATAATATGCAAGGGATGAATAAGACTATTCCCGAGCTCTTCGCAATGCTGAAAGCTGCGGAGGTAGAAATCAAAAAGGAGCATCAAGTGTTGATGGTCAACAAGACCACTAGTTTCAAGAAAAAGGGCAAAGGGAAGAAAAAGGGGAACGTCATGAAGAACAGCAAGCAAGTTGCTGCTCAAGAGAAGAAACCCAAGTCTGGACCTAAGGCTGAAACTGAGTGCTTCTACTGCAAGCAGACTGGTCACTGGAAGTGGAACTGC
>NW_021174921.1:0-900 GCF_002162155.2 Triticum dicoccoides
TGGCTTGCGGGCGACTGTCTCTCCAACTTTAGTTGAACCAAGTATGGCTACGCCCGGTCCTTGCGAAGGTTAAAACGGAGTCTATTTGACAAACTATCGTTGTGGTTTTGATGCGTAGGTGAGATTGGTTCTTACTTAAGCCCGTAGCAGCCACGTAAAACATGCAACAACAAAGTAGAGGACGTCTAACTTGTTTTTGCAGGGCATGTTGTGATGTGATATGGTCAAAGCATGATGCTGAATTTTATTGTATGAGATGATCATGTTTTGTAACCGAGTTATCGGCAACTGGCAGGAGCCATATGGTTGTCGCTTTATTGTATGCAATGCAATCGCGATGTAATGCTTTACTTTATTACTAAACGGTAGTGATAGTCGTGGAAGCATAAAATTGGCGAGACGACAACGATGCTACGATGGAGATCAAGGTGTCGCGCCGGTGACGATGGTGATCATGATGGTGCTTCGGAGATGGAGATCACAAGCACAAGATGATGATGACCATATCATATCACTTATATTGATTGCATGTGATGTTTATCTTTTTATGCATCTTATCTTGCTTTGATTGACGGTAGCATTATAAGATGATCTCTCACTAAATTATCAAGAAGTGTTCTCCCTGAGTATGCACCGTTGCCAAAGTTTGTCGTGCCCAGACACCACGTGATGATCGGGTGTGATAAGCTCTACGTCCATCTACAACGGGTGCAAGCCAGTTTTGCACACGCAGAATACTCAGGTTAAACTTGACGAGCCTAGCATATGCAGATATGGCCTCGGAACACGGAGACCGAAAGGTCGAGCGTGAATCATATAGTAGATATGATCAACATAACGATGTTCACCATTGAAAACTACTCCATCTCACGTGATGATCGGTCATGGTTTAGTTGATTT
>NW_021174922.1:0-1083 GCF_002162155.2 Triticum dicoccoides
GGGACCCCAAAATAGTGAGTAATAATCCAAGATACGGGTCAGAATCGGCCAAAACTGCGAGTGTTGATGACCGACACATAAACGCACCACATGGTTCGTTAACCATGGAAACCACTCCAGGACCCCAAAACAATGAGTAATAGTCCATGAAATGAGCCACAATTGGCCAAAACTGCCAGTGTGGATGACCGACACGTAAGCGGACCTTGGGGTTCAACAATTATGGAAATTGCTTCGTTACCCGAAAACGGTGAGTAATAATCAAAGAAACGGGCTAGAATCGGCCTAAACTGTTAGTGTTGATGACTGACACATAAACGCACCACATGGTTCGTTAACCATGGAAACCACTTCGGGACCCCAAAACAGTGAGTAATACTCCATGAAACGGCCCAAAATCGGCCAAAACTGCCAGTGTTGATGACCGACACGTATGCGCACCTTGGGGTTCAACAACTATAGAAACCACTCCGGGACCCCAAAACAGTGAGTAATCCAAGAAATGGGCCAGAACTGGCCAAAACTGCCAGTGTTGATGACCGACACGTAAACGCACCACAGGGTTCGTTAACCATGGAAACCACTCCGGGACCCCGAAATAGTGAGTGGTAGTCCATGAAACGGGCCAGAATCGGCCAAAACTGCCAGTCTTGATGACCGACACGTAAGCGCTCCTTGGGCTTCAACAACTATGGAAATCTCTTCGGGACCCCAAAATAGTGAGTAATAATCCAAGATACGGGTCAGAATCGGCCAAAACTGCGAGTGTTGATGACCGACACATAAACGCACCACAGGGTTCGTTAACCATGGAAACCACTCCAGGACCCCAAAACAATGAGTCATAGTCCATGAAATGGGCCACAATTGGCCAAAACTGCCAGTGTGGATGACCGACACGTAAGCGGACCTTGGGGTTCAACAATTATGGAAATTGCTTCGTTACCCGAAAACGGTGAGTAATAATCAAAGAAACGGGCTAGAATCGGCCTAAACTGTTAGTGTTGATGACTGACACATAAACGCACCACATGGTTCGTTAACCATGGAAACCACTTCGGGACCCCAAAACAGTGAGTAATA
>NW_021174922.1:7078-8242 GCF_002162155.2 Triticum dicoccoides
GGGACCCCAAAATAGTGAGTAATAATCCAAGATACGGGTCAGAATCGGCCAAAACTGCGAGTGTTGATGACCGACACATAAACGCACCACATGGTTCGTTAACCATGGAAACCACTCCAGGACCCCAAAACAATGAGTAATAGTCCATGAAATGAGCCACAATTGGCCAAAACTGCCAGTGTGGATGACCGACACGTAAGCGGACCTTGGGGTTCAACAATTATGGAAATTGCTTCGTTACCCGAAAACGGTGAGTAATAATCAAAGAAACGGGCTAGAATCGGCCTAAACTGTTAGTGTTGATGACTGACACATAAACGCACCACATGGTTCGTTAACCATGGAAACCACTTCGGGACCCCAAAACAGTGAGTAATAGTCCATGAAACGGCCCAAAATCGGCCAAAACTGCCAGTGTTGATGACCGACACGTAAGCGCACCTTGGGGTTCAACAACTATAGAAATCGCTCCGGGACCCCAAAACAGTGAGTAATCCAAGAATTGGGCCAGAACTGGCCAAAACTGCCAGTGTTGATGACCGACACGTAAACGCACCACAGGGTTTGTTAACCATGGAAACCACTCCGGGACCCCGAAATAGTGAGTGGTAGTCCATGAAACGGGCCAGAATCGGCCAAAACTGCCAGTGTTGATGACCGACACGTAAGCGCACCTTGGGGTTCAACAACTCTGGAAATCTGTTCGAGACCCCAAAATAGTGAGTAATAATCCAAGATACGGGTCAGAATCGGCCAAAACTGCGGGTGTTGATGACCGACACATAAACGCACCACAAGGTTCGTTAACCATGGAAACCACTCCAGGACCCCAAAACAATGAGTAATAGTCCATGAAATGGGCCACAATTGGCCAAAACTGCCAGTGTGGATGACCGACACGTAAGCGGACCTTGGGGTTCAACAATTATGGAAATTGCTTCGTTACCCGAAAACAGTGAGTAATAATCAAAGAAACGGGCTAGAATCGGCCTAAACTGTTAGTGTTGATGACTGACACATAAACGCACCACATGGTTCGTTAACCATGGAAACCACATCGGGACCCCAAAACAGTGAGTAATAGTCCATGAAACGGCCCAAAATCGGCCAAAACTGCCAGTGTTGATGACCGACACGTAAGCGCACCTTGGGGTTCAACAACTA
>NW_021174923.1:0-1536 GCF_002162155.2 Triticum dicoccoides
TGTCAAATCTCCGGTATCTCGATGTTTTGCTCCTTCATCTTGTCTACTTTCAGCTTCTGGGTCCTGAGTTCTTCACCAATTGCCTTATTGTCAAATATTGCTTCTTGTAGGTCCATCTTAACTTCCTGATGTAACACTCCAGATCCTGGTGAATACACCAGCTAAGGTTAACACTCCAACGTTTGCAGATAGATGCTCCATCAGCGTTCTACCATTCAATTTTTCCATGCATCTGCACGCTTAACTCCGCACGGTGACAATAGCATAGGCGGGCGATAACATCATGGATAGCCGTGTTTTTTTTTATTTTGCTCTTGTCATTTCCATGAGTTAATAACTCCTGCCTTAGGGTTCTCTTGACAAAACTTTGAGTTACTAACTCTCCATGCTCCGGTCTTTCTCCGATACACCTTGATCTCGGTATTGATAACTTCCATAGTCTGCCATGTTCCATAAAGGTAGCCTTCCTGGGTCATACAAATTTGGGAATTCTTCAGAGCCTTCAAATTCTCCAAGTCTTCGGAGTCTTCAACAGTTGTAGTTTCCATTTACACGGTAAAATCCTCTTCATTCCAAATGGTCTTAGTTGTCCGATATCTTGTCTCCTTGGAGTGGTCTCATCAGTCAAATCTTCGAGTGGTCAAAAGGGAAAAGGGGTATGGTCTCACTTAAAAGGGGAATATTTGAATAAACTCAGAAGAGAAGAGAGGTAAAAGATCTTTTGAAAGGGAAAGTTGTAGAGAAAAATCTTTGCTATTGGCTTGCCAGTTTCTAGGGTCACGTCCTACAGTCAACATGTGCTCTGATACCATCTTGTAGCGACCCGACCCGAATGGATCAAGTCTCTGTGCTTATGTGTCATCCCTGGATCAGTATGCTGACACACACAGTACTCGAAGGATTTATAACAGAGGTAAATCACATGTATAAAGTAACATAAATACTATTACCTCAATCCAAAATATAGCGGAAGCAACAAGGTTGTGGATTCCCATCAACACCAACGGCAAAGTTGAGTATAGGAAATCGTAACCCTAACGTACCACTTACTCGTCGTCTGAAAAGTCTGCAACATGAAAAGTTGCAACCCGAAAACGGGTCAGCACATGGAATATGCTGGCAATGTAACACATAGAGAGTAACGAAAGAATAGGCTATACTACATGCATATATGGCTGGTGGAAAGCTCTATGATTTCAGTTTTTGCGAAAAGCCAATTTTTCCCTACTTCAAAGGAATAAAATTTATTTAACTATCATGGTGGTTGTTAAACATTGAGAATGGTTGACAGCATCCTCAATCCCAATTAAAAGTACTCATTAAACCCAAACAAATTATAATAAGTAACGTGTTGAGATCAACAGGATAATCCAAGAACTAGATACTCAAAATGTCCATAACCGGGGACACGGCTAATCATGATTAGTTTGTTACTCTGCAGAGGTTTGCGCACTTTTCCCACAAGACTCGATCGCCTCCGTTTGGTTTCTCGCACTACAGGGTGTTTGAGAAGGCGGATGACCGAGACATAGTCTT
>NW_021174924.1:0-775 GCF_002162155.2 Triticum dicoccoides
GGGCGGCCGCGGAGGGGTCCGGCGAGGGGCGGCCACGGCGGAGTCAGACGAGGGGCCGAGAGGCAGAGTCCGACGAGGGGGCGGTCGTGGCGGAGTCCGTCGAGGGGCGGAGAGGAGGAGGAGGCTGCGGAAGCTCGGCTGCGGCGGGGTCCGGCGAGGGGCGACTGCGGAGGTGGTCCGGCGAGGGGCGGCCACGGCGGAGTCTGGCGAGGGGCGGAGAAGCGGAACCCGGCGAGGCTGTGGCTCCGCTGCTGCGTTTTTTTGAAAGGGTTGCTTCTTTGTTTCTGTGGAGAAGAGAATAGATCGATGGAGGTGGGAACGTGAGAACGTGAGCTGCAGGGTGGACCTTGACTTGGAGCTTCTTTGTTTGCTTCTACTCTTGTAGAATTTGTTGAAGTTCTTCACCATTAAGCTCAATTCTTCATTGAAGGTTTGTTTCTCACTTGATGATGTGGGGGCTTCACTTGAGGCTTTGTAAGCACCACTTGACTTGTTGTGAAGTTCCTCCTTATCCTTGAGTGACATCTCATGAGCAACAATTCTTCCAATGACTTCTGTTGGCTTGAGATTTTTGTAGTTTGGCATCATTTGGATCAATGTGCACACGGTATCATACTTTCCATCCAATGCTCTTAGGATCTTCTTGATGATGAATCTGTCGGTCAATCATCACACAATTCAAGCAAGCATGCAAAGAGTATATAGGCAGCAGAAATTAAAGCATGCAACTTGCAAGAAAGTAAAGGGAAGGGTTTGGAGGATTCAAACGCAATTG
>NW_021174925.1:0-1463 GCF_002162155.2 Triticum dicoccoides
TTACAAGAACATGATCAATCTCATACATCACATATATCATTCATCACATCCTTTTTGGCCATATCACATCACATAGCATACCCTGCAAAAACAAGTTAGACGTCCTCTAATTGTTGTTTGCATGTTTTACGTGGCTGCTATGGGTTTCTAGCAAGAACGTTTCTTACCTACGCATGAACCACAACGTGATATGCCAATTGCTATTTACCCTTCATAAGGACCCTTTTCATCGAATCCGATCCGACTAAAGTGGGAGAGACAGACACCCGCCAGCCACCTTATGCAACTAGTGCATGTTTGTCGGTGGAACCGGTCTCACGTAAGCGTACGTGTAAGGTTGGTCCGGGCCGCTTCATCCCACGATGCCGCCGAATCAAGATAAGACTAGTAACGGCAAGCATATTGAACAATATCGATGCCCACAACTACTTTGTGTTCTAGTCGTGCAAAGAATCTACGCAATAGACCTAGCTCATGATGCCACTGTTGGGGAACGTAGCAGAAATTCAAAAAATTTCCTACGTAACACCAAGATCTATCTATGGAGAGACCAGCAACGAGTAGAAAGGGGAGTGCATCTACATACCCTTGTAGATCGCTAAGCGGAAGCGTTCAAGTGAACGGGGTTGATGGAGTCGTACTCGTCGTGATTCAGATCACCGATGATCCTAGTGCCGAACGGACGGCACCTCCGCGTTCAACACACGTACAGCTCGACGATGTCTCCCACGCCTTGATCCAGCAAGGAGAGAGGGAGAGGTTGAGGAAGACTCCATCCAGCAGCAGCACAACGGCGTGGTGGTGATGGAGGAGCGTGGCAATCCTGCAGGGCTTCGCCAAGCACCTAGGGAGAGGAGGAGGTGTCACGGGAGGGAGGGAGGCGCCCAGGGCTCAGGTATGGATGCCCTCCCTCCCCTCCACTATATATAGGGGCAGGGGAGAAGGGGGAGGCGCAGCCTTGCCCCCTACTCCAAGAAAGGGGTGCGGCTAAGGAGGGGGGGAGGAGTCCATCCTCCCCAAGGCACCTCGGAGGTGCCTTCCCCCTTTAGGACTCTCCCCTTTTCCTTTATCTTGGCGCATGGGCCTCTAGGGGCTGGTGCCCTTGGCCCATGTAGGCCAAGGCGCACCCCCTACAGCCCATGTGGCCCCCCGGGGCAGGTGGCCCCACCCGGTGGGCCCCCGGGACCCTTCCGGTGGTCCCGGTACAATACCGATGACCCCGAAACTTGTCCCGATGGCCGAAACAGGACTTCCTATATATAAATCTTTACCTCCGGACCATTCCGGAACTCCTCGTGACGTCCGGGATCTCATCCGGGACTCCGAACAACATTCGGTAACCACATACAAGCTTCCTTTATAACCCTAGCGTCATCGAACCTTAAGAGTGTAGACCCTACGGGTTCGGGAGACATGCAGACATGACCGAGACGTTCTCCGGTCAATAACCAACAGCGGGATCT
>NW_021174926.1:0-1171 GCF_002162155.2 Triticum dicoccoides
GGTCGTGTTGCGGGAAATTTTTGCAACATGGGTCATGTTGCAGAAATTTTGAAAGATAATTTTTTTGCAACAAAGGTCTTTTTATAGTTTTCGTTGCAACAGATATTTGGTTGAAATTTAGTTTTTTTTTGCAACGAAGGTCTCGTTGCAAATTTAATTTTTCTGCAATAGAGGTCTTGTTGCAATTTTGCAACAGAGACCTTGTTGCGGAAACACACCGTAGTGGACAGCAGCAGCACGTTGATCGAAAGAACAAAATAAAGAAAATGACCGCTCAGTCAGGACATGTGTCGTATGGACGAGCCGGCGGAGGGAAGAGGCACGAGCGCTGCTGTAATTGTGGCCAGCGAGAGCACGAGGCCTCGGAAGGTGGTGGCGGTGTAGCAAGCCCTCATCACGGAGGCCGGTAACACCTCGAGCCGGCACTGCTCTAGGCTGTGGCTTAGGGGGTGAATGATAGCCAAATTAGCCACGGCTATGCCCAGGGCGCATCGGGTGCGCGTGCGTCCGTGCGCCAGACGTGACGGACGTGGTCTAGTCCGCGTTGGGTCCGTAGCCGTGTGTGTGTGTGTGTGTGTGTGTGTGTGTGTGTGTGTGACCACATGTATGTGCGTGTGTGTGTGGGTTAGTTGGCGAGATGTGCGCGTGCATGATCGCGCTGGGCGCTGGACCCGGTCGCGTTTGTGTGCATGTGTGCACAGCGGCCGCGTGAACCGTGGAGCACGGGCGTGGCAAGAGGGTGAGTGGGCTGGCGTCTGGTACGCGTCGTGGAGCGTTGTTGCGCGCACATATAAACCCTCACCCCTCCCGTGTGTTATAGGTGTGGCTCGAGTTTGTTGCTTGAGGAGAAAAGCCGTTCAGTCAGCGGGCATTCGGGCGCCGGAAAGAAGTCCACCGTGTGCCCTCCTTCCTTTCTTCTTCTTCGGTACGAGACAGGAGAGAGTCAGGTGACCAGAGAGGCAGCTGCGGTGAGCTAGGGCAAGAGTTTCTGCTCCAACAATATCAATATGCCAAAAATATTCATTAGCAATAAACATATGTGCACGATTTAATGATGGGCTATGTGCTGAAATCTGAGATGGGCTCTAGGCCCATATTGCAATTTCTGAAAAATCCCTAAGGGCCCATGTGGGTTATATGGCACTAGGTGTGGTGGGAAGTTTAGTCCCAC
>NW_021174927.1:0-2304 GCF_002162155.2 Triticum dicoccoides
TTGCTCAGCTCGAGCATGGAGGATAGGGCGACAGCATGGCATGGTCTAGCCTTACCTGGTGGTGGCGAGGGAAGGAGAGGGGTGGAAGGGGTCGAGGGAGGATGGAGCTAGGGCTAGGACATGTTATATAGGAGATAGGGACGTCGGACGGCCGTCAAATCATCGAGCTCGTCGACTTGGCCCCCTGGATGCACGTCGTACAAAGGAAGATGACTCTCTGTCGCTAGGGGGGGCTTGGTGGGCTGAGATGAACAGGTAAGTGCCCAGGTGGGATGCGGCTGGAAGAGGCCTTGGCTGGGCTGAGGCTGCTGTGATGTAGGGTAGAACCCTAGTGGCCCGATCTTTCACGAAAGGAGCGGATCCTGCGATGAACACGAAGAACACGAGGGGGAAAACAACGGGAATCACGAGGGGAAACACGAGAGAACACTCAAACCGACAAGAATGATCACACATCCGCTAGATCCTCGAAACACAAAGAGAGATACAAGATCCAAAGTCAACAACGGACGATACAAGAGGTAACCGGTTCTTCTCCGTAAGGAGGTCTTGAATCCACAAGGGGATCTTCCCGTGAGGGGTCTTGAATCCAAGGTGGATCTTCTCCATAGAGGGGCCGCGGTCTCTCTCCTGGAGTAGATCCGATATGGATGAGCAATGCTCTATCTCTAAAATGAGCTAAACCAATGCTAACCCTAACTAGGAGGAGGGGGAGTAGTATATATAGTCTAAGCCACGAAGGGGTAAGTGGGAAAGAGGGATACATGGGCCTTTGGCCCGACTCTGCGTGCACGCAGTCATCGGATGTCCGGGCTGGGGGCCGGATGTCCGGCTGTTCACGAGACGCCGGATGTCCGGGGAACGGGCCGGATCTCCGGGGAACGGGCCGGATGTCCGGCGTGGCGGTGGCCGAATCTGTTCTTCTCTAGATAGGCGTCGCCAGATTTCTGGGGTTGGTCGCCAGATGTCCGGGCGTTGCTGAGGCGCCAGATGTCAGGGTTGGCGCCGGATATCCGGCCGCTGAAGCTCTTGGCCTTCTATTGGTGCAGATCCTGGGCGGCTGCATAGGCGCCGGATGTCCGGCCCTTGGCCCGGATGTCCGGCCGTTGTAGCAACAACAGCTCCGTCTTCTTCCGTCGTCGCTTCCAGGCTTCCCTCGCGGATGGTGTAGTTGTACCTTGGCGCTTGCACTCCTCCTTGTCGTCCGTAGTGTTCCGACAATACCTATGCATGCACACGAGTGGAGTGTCAAGTAGTATACCATCCTCGAAGGGGTCAAGTGAGCACGTGTAAAGGAGATGATTCACCTTTGGGTATGTGAAGTAGATGTCGCACATGTCACTCGCCAAACATACTCTTGACATGGTGATGTCCATAGGACGCTCCGCATCATCTCCCCTCCCTTGGGAAAGATCCGACCTCGAATCGAAAACCAAATCACCATGGGAAAGAGATGGCTTCGCCGTGTAGAAGTGGACGTTCACCAAGTAGTTGTCATCTTGAAGCTCGAAATGGGCACTCTCCAATGTCGCATCGTCTTGTGATTCCTTCAAAAGGAGTAAGGACAACAAACACTTGGAAAAACAAATGTGGTTAACGTTAGTGCAAAACCAAGAATTCAAGAGGTTATTCACCAAACAAGTGTCGGCATCATGCAAAGCATATGGTGTGACAAAGGATTGTGACATGGCATATAAGCACATAAATTGAGCACAAGAAAAGATATCATGGGGACAAGCATGTAAATGTGAGGTAGTGATGCAAATATGTTGGATAAGTGAATAAGCATCTACCTCAAGATCATATCAAACATGGTCAAAGTGCTCAATGAAAGGTCTATGGTAGGCATAGGAATCATTCACAACACCAAAAGAAATGAAGTGTCTAAACATGGGTCAAGTGCAAGACAATCCAAGCATAATGTGCATAGGGTGTAGTGAATATAGTGTGGCACTCAACACAAAAGAAAGAGAAATTGTTCATCATGCATGAGGCAATCAATGAGGCATGGCATATGTGAAGAAATGACATTGTTGCAACCAAACATATGATAGGAGCAAGTAATCCAAGAATTGGATGCAACACACAAGGAATATATATATATCATGATGCATGTAACGGTGAAATTGACAAGTCGAAGCAAGATCTCTAACATGTGTGCAATCAAGTGGTCCAAGATGAACAATAAGTCTCATGGTGCAAGCAACACAAGTAGTATGATCCGTCATATCCACGCTCAAGAAAGATGTCACCTTGTAGGTGTGTCCTTGTGCGTCCTTCACAATGCGGAAGTACAAGAAAGTG
>NW_021174928.1:0-658 GCF_002162155.2 Triticum dicoccoides
CGGGGCGGCCGTGGGCGAGCGGGAAGGAAGAGGTGCGGCAGGGCACGCAAGCGCGGTGCACGCCGGCGAGCCGGAGCGGGAGTGCGGGTGAGCGCGCGAGCGGGCGGTGGCCGGCGCGGCGCAACGTAGCAGCGACACACTAGGCAGAGCGGCGGAGGCGGAACGGCGCGACGAGTGCAGCGGGAGCAGTGCGGCGTTGGGGCGGTGCGCGGATGGGGGCACGATCAGCGTGCATCGGGCGCGGCCGGAGATGGCGCGGGCGTGCACGGCGGTGGAGACTGGGGCGCGCGGTGACGAGGCGAGCCTGGGAAGGCGAGTGGGCGGCCGGCGCGGGGAGAGGAGGAGGGAAAAGGCGGCGGCTCACGGTGGGGAGTAGGGTCCAGGGCAGCGGGTTCGAAGGAGGTTGACGACAGTGTCGCCGGCGATGGGGGCGGCGGAGGGCGGCGCCGTTCGGGAAGGTGCCGGCGTTGGGGCCGACCCGGTCGATCCGGCGACGGAGCGTCGATGGCTGGGATGAGGAGGCAACGACGACAGCAGGGAGGCGACAGGGCGGCTTCGACGAGCTGGTGAGGAAGCTCCACGGCGAAGCGCGGGGTCGAGCGCCCCCGATCCTGATCTGGATCGGGGAGGGAGGCAGAGGGGGAGTGGGACGAGTGGG
>NW_021174929.1:0-887 GCF_002162155.2 Triticum dicoccoides
TGTTGCAAACTCAACTATCTAGCACAAGTTTCCTTCTCTTTGGGACAATCTCGGGCAAAATGCCCTAGCCTGCTCCATTACAACTAAAACATATTACTTCTGACAAGTATCGAGGTTTCCTTTTTGGGCAATTGTTGAGGTAGTGCCCTGACTCCTTGCACCTGTAACAGATGATATGACTCAGGTTCCTCCTGGGCTCCAATCGGTTTCTCTTCCTGGACTTTTCCATTCTAATCAGGGCTTCTATTTCCTGTGGGTCATATTCTACTTCCTCCGTCGGGAATTCTACTAGATCCCCATTCAAACAATTTTGGGAGATGTGTCCTTCTTCTCCACATGAATAGCAAGACTTAGTGCAGGGTTTACTCGGGTCCTCTTTAAGTGTGTCCTCCACCTCTTCCTTCATCACAGTTTCTTCTAAAATTCCCATAAGGGATCCTTTCTTTACTTCTTTCTTCTGCTATACGGTTCTTCGTACCATGGAGTAAATGTGACACTGAGTAGGATAGTGGGTAATCCCTTCACACAAGAAACAAGTAATCTGCCTAATTGGGCATTCTTCAACTGGGTGACTTTCTTCACAATTAGGGCATTCATCCTTGTGTTCTTTATGGGTGTGTCCTATTTCTCCATAAATCTTGCATGCACAAGGTTTCTTCATATCCTTTCCATAAGGCTTCAACATCTGGGACACAAGACGAGACTTTGGCAGAGTCAACTTAAACTATTTCCAAGTGGTTACTCCTTGCCATCCATTGATGGTTTGGTATATCCTCCACCAAGTAGCAGCACCTCTTTCAAAGCACTGAAGAGCATGCTAGGTCATATCCTTTCCGACTATAGGGTTATTCTCCATGTGATCTTCCATGTTCTGAATCCATCGGTCT
>NW_021174930.1:0-2622 GCF_002162155.2 Triticum dicoccoides
ACCTCCCTCGTCTCCGGCGACCCAACTCCGGCGAACTGCTACAGTAACGGCGAGATCCAGATCTGGATCTGGAGATTCCACTCAGTTGACTTTTTCCTCCGAACCTTAATCTTTTGGCATTTTTCATCGCATCATAACTCTGCATCCGTGGCTCCGATTTGCGCGTGTAGCATATCACAATGTTCGCCTCGACGAGTACATCATTTCATCTCATTGCATCATTTTCAGTTCAGCTCATCTTGATGCCCGAAATGTCGTTGGAAGAGGGCTATTTGAGGAATTTGCTAGATCTGTTTCAGCAAATAGGCTTTTGTCATTTTTGCCATGATTAATGTGTGCATGCTATGATCCTGAGCTCTACATATGTTTTGTTATATGCCATGCCATACTTACAGTGGTGTTTGCCATGTATTTTTGTGATATTTGTGGTGACTATCACAAGCTTGCAAAGTAGCGTAATCGGTAATGCTGATTTCAGGGACTTAGAATTTCACAAAGTCCTTGTCCTGATTTTGTTGTTATGCCATATGTTCATATTGTTTCCTAGTGATCCGTGCCTATTTTAAGGATGATCAATAAGGATGTTTTGTTAACATCGTGGTGCTCTATCCATCCATGTCTTTGTTTGCATTTATGGAGCACTCTGGCTTGAGTCAATCGAGCTCTACTTTTGCTATAAAATGTTCCTGGCAGATTGTTAACTTGTTTAGCGATTTTGCCGAGGATGTTGCTATTGATCTGTGCATGCTATGATGTTGTTCTTGCCATGTCTAGCTTCTATGTCATGTCTTCTTGATGGTTGTATGCTTAATTTGTCATGCCATGATTTGTAGTGAGTGCATCGAGCTCGTAAACATGCCTACTCGTTAACTGTTTGCCATGCTCCAGTTTTTCACCAAGTCTGAATCTGTTTATGTTTTTGCTATGTTCACATGCTTGCAATTGTATTTTCTGATCCCTTTTGGCTCAAGGTCACTAAGGGACTTTTGTTAAGTGCTTTGAGTAGCTTCATGCCATGCCTTTCTTTGCCATGATATGTTCCTATAGCATGTCTTGTTCATGCTCTAAAGTATGCTTTCTGATGATAAATTCCAGACTTGTGTTAATTTCACTAAGTCTGAAACATGTTATCATTTGCACTTTTGCCATGCTTGTTTGAGCCTGTTAATGGATGATTTAGCCGTAGCTCAGTGTTCATCTTTTGTCAAGCATCTTGAGTGGATCCATGCCATATATTTTGTTGCCATGTTTGAGTGTTGTAGCATATTTATCTTGTTGCATTTAGATGGTTACTTGCTAATTATCACAGACCGGTGCCATATTTATTTTGCTTGCCATTTCCAAACCGTGCATCCGATTCCGGTGATCTTTATATCAATTTCAACCGAAATCACCTCACCTTTCCAGTGGCACTCTTGGTTTTCCAAGTTGAGGCCAGCTTAAATCATTTCTTTGCAAATCATGCATATGCATCACATACCGCATCCCACATATCATACCATGTTCATGTGTTGGTTTGTTTACTATGTTGTGTGCTTCTTTCCGGTGTTGCTTCTTCGGGTTGGTTCCGATTATGACGCGTTTGTGAGGATCCGTTCGACTTCGTCTGCTTGTCTTCTTCATGGACTCGTTTCTTCTTCCTTGCGGGATCTCAGGCAAGATGACCATACCCTCGAAATCACTTCTATCTTTGCTTGCTAGTTGCTCACTCTTTTGCTATGCCTATGCTGCGATACCTACCTCTTGCTTATCATGCCTCCCATATTGTTGAACCAAGCCTCTAACCCACCTTATCCTAGCAAACCATTGTTTGGCTATGTTACCGCTTTGCTCAGCCCCTCTTATAGCATTGTTAGTTGCAGGTGAAGATTGGAGCTTGTTCCATGTTGGAACATGGATATTTTGTTGGGATATCACAATATCTCTTATTTAATTAATGCATCTATATACTTGGTGAAGGGTGGAAGGCTCGGCCTTATGTCTGGTGTTTTGTTCCACTCTTGCCGCCCTAGTTTTCGTCATATCGGTGTTATGTTCCCGGATTTTGCGTTCCTTACGCGGTTGGGTTATAATGGGAACCCCTTGACAGTTTGTCTTGAATAAAACTCTTCCAGCAAGGCCCAACCTTGGTTTTACCATTCGCCACCTAGCATTTTTCCCTTGGGAGTCGCGCATCCCGAGGGTCATCTTTATTTTAACCCCCCCGGGCCAGTGCTTGTCTAAGTGTTGGTCCGAACTAGAGTCCTTTGCAGCGCCACCTCGGGGAAACTTGAGGACTGGTTTTATTTGTACGAAGCGCTCATCCGGTGTTGCCCTGAGAACGAGATATGTGCAGCTCCTATCAGGATGTCGGCGCATCGGGCGGTTTTACCTGTCAAAATGTCTTGTAACCGGGATTCCGAGCCTGATCGGGTCTTCCCGCTAGAAGGAATATCCTTCGTTGACCGTGAGAGCTTGTGATGGGCTAAGTTGGAACACCCCTGCAGGGATTTGAACTTTCGAAAGCCGTGCCCGCGGTTATGGGCAGATGGAAATTTGTTAATGTCCGGTTGTAGAAAACCTGAAGTTGACCTTAATTAAAATACATCAACCGCGTGTGTAACCGTGATGGTCTTTTCTCGG
>NW_021174931.1:0-1143 GCF_002162155.2 Triticum dicoccoides
ACACAAGTTGACACAAGTTGATCCACGTGATCGATTCCTTAGCCGTGTGCGGTGCCCCCTGCCACCATATTCCTCGATAATACTGTAGCGGAGTTTAGGCGAAGCCCTGCTGCTGTAGTTCATCAAGATCGTCACCACGCCGTCGTGCTGACGAAACTCTTCCCCGACACTTTGCTGGATCGGAGTCCGGGGATCGTCATCGAGCTGAACGTGTGCTCGAACTCGGAGGTGCCGTAGTTTCGGTGCTTGATCGGTTGGATCGTGAAGACGTACGACTACTTCCTCTACGTCGTGTCATTGCTTCCGCAGTCGGTCTGCGTTGGGTACGTAGACAACACTCTCCTCTCGTTGCTATGCATCACATGATCCTGTGTGCGCGTAGGAAATTTTTTGAAATTACTACGAAACCCAACAGTGGCATCCGAGCCTAGGTTAATGATGTTGATGTTATATGCACGAGTAGAACACAAGTGAGTTGTGGACGATACAAGTTATACTGCCTACCAGCATGTCATATTTTGGTTCAGCGGTATTGTTGGACGAGACGACCCGGACCAACCTTACGCGTACGCTTACGCGAGACCGGTTCCCTCGACGTGCTTTGCACAGAGATGGCTTGCGGGCGACTGCCTCTCCAACTTTAGTTGAACCAAGTATGGCTACGCCCGGTCCTTGCGAAGGTTAAAACGAAGTCTATTTGACAAACTATCGTTGTGGTTTTGATGCGTATGTGAGATTGGTTCTTACTTAAGCCCGTAGCAGCCACGTAAAACATGCAACAACAAAGTAGAGGACGTCTAACTTGTTTTTGCAGGGCATGTTGTGATGTGATATGGTCAAGGCATGATGCTGAATTTTATTGTATGAGATGATCATGTTTTGTAACCAAGTTATCGGCAACTGGCAGGAGCCATATGGTTGTCGCTTTATTGTATGCAATGCAATCGCGATGTAATGCTTTACTTTATTACTAAACGGTAGTGATAGTCGTGGAAGCATAAGATTGGCGAGACGACAACGATGCTACGATGGAGATCAAGGTGTCGCGCCGGTGACGATGGTGATCATGACGGTGCTTCGGAGATGGAGATCACAAGCACAAGATAATGATGGCCATATCATATCACTTATATTGATTGCATG
>NW_021174932.1:0-2657 GCF_002162155.2 Triticum dicoccoides
AGGGGGTTAAAATAAAGATGACCGTCGGGCTCCGGAAACCCAAGGGAAAAGGGGCTAGGTGAGGCAAATGGTAAAACCAAGGTTGGGCCTTGCTGGAGGAGTTTTATTCAAAGCGAACGGTCAAGGGGGTCCCATAAATCACCCAACCGCGTAAGGAACGCAAAATCCGGGAACATAACACCGGTATGGCGGAAACTAGGGCGACAAGAGTGGAACAAAACACCAGGCATAAGGCGGAGTCTTCCACCCTTTACCAAGCATATAGATGCATTAATTAAATAAGAGATATTGTGATATCCCAACATAATCCTGTCCGCCATGGGGCAATCTTCAACTTCACCTGCAACTAACAATGATATAAGAGGGGCTGAGCAAAAGCGTTAACATAGCCAAGCAACGGTTTGCTAGGAAGGGTGAAAAGGTTAGAGGCTGACATGGCAACTTGGGATGGCTTGATAAACAGGTGATAGGTAGCGCAAGATAGCGATAGAACGAAGCAACTAGCATAGCAATGATAGTAGTGAGATCCAGGGTAGCGGTCATCTTGCCTGAAATCTCGCAAGGAAGAAGCACGAGTCCATGAAGAAGACGAAGCCATGAAGACGAACCAAGCGTAGACGAACGAATCCTCACAATCGCAACGAAACGGGAACTATCGAGAAGAAGCACACAACATAGTAAACACACCACACATATACAAGACATGATGCTCAACCAAGTATGATGCATGACAAGGCTACATGAAGCTACTCATGGCAAAAGATGATGCAAACAAGAACAACACATCAAAGCAAGTTTAAATGAGGCCGGAAACAACATATAACAAATCCGGTAAGTCCTCATATGCAAGTTTCAAAATTGATCCAGATCTGAATAAACCTTATGTTCAAGTTGTTAAACAATAAGTTAAGATGAACCAAGATGATCTACACAAGATTCTAGTCAAGTTGCATATAAAGTTCATTAGTTTTGGAGCTACGGCCTAGAAGATATGAGCAAAACAAGTTAAACATGGCATTGATGCAAAATGCATACAAACATCAAGCAAACACTCTCAAAATAAGGATGCAACATGATAGTATGAAACTACATGCAAAATCAAGCAAGTTTCATATAGAGCACACTCAAAACGGAGCAACGGTTCAACACACGCACATGGAACAAGTTATAGCAACAATCTGTCCGAAACAGCAACTAGGCATATTGAAAGCATCAAAACAACATGCTACAGCACATCAATATAAAAACAAAAGGCATGGACATGATGTACAGGTAAATCATAACAAAACATGAACACTCATCTATCTCCAGAAATCACTAGAACATGCTCCAAAACACATGGCAAGATTGCAAATAATAACAGTTTCAGATTTAGCAGAAATAACATCAGGTTGCAATGATTAGAGCTATCAAACAACATGTTACAGGAACTTATCATGGCAAACAAAGGCATGGAATGAATCTACTAATTGCATAGAACAAAGTCCCTTACTGACCATGAGCCAAAAAGGATCAGAAGATATGATGGCACTCATGTAAACATGGCAAGTTATATGACAGATTCATACATGGCAGGAACAACAATAAGTAGGCATGTTGGTGAACTTGTACCACTCACCACAGAGCATTAAATGGCATGACTAGGGAACCAACAGTATGAAGACATGTTTATGAAGCTAAGAATGGCAAGAGCAAGTTCATAGGGTACATGGATCACTAGCAAAACACATCGCAAAACTGAACTTAATGTTAGCAGGCTGACAGCAACATTATTTAGCAATTTGAGAGCAAGATTACAACAAGTTACAGCAAGCTATAAATGCAATCAGGGGCATGGATGGATAGATCATGACATGTATAACAAAACATCCTTAGTGAACATCTCCAGATTATGCATAGAATGACTTGTAGCAACAGGTTTACATAGCATCACGAAATAACAGATTCAGCCTAGCAAAACAGCAACAGCAAGTACCCTACTTAACAAGCTTGATGCACTCAGTACACAACTCACAAAAATACATGGATGGCACCCCTGTAAATATGGCATGATGTAGTTCAAAACACATGTAAACATCAAGCTCATAGGATGCACACATCAAATGCAACGAAAAAGAAAAATCAGCAAGTTCTGTTAACAGATAGCAGTTACCATCATATAGCACTCTTGCAACGATGATTAGGGCATCAAGATGTCCTCAAACAAACATGGCACAATGGAATGAAATGTAGGCATCCCACGGTGAACATTTTGATATATAAAACGCACAAAACGGAGCAGTATGCAACAAGTTATGGCATGTCAAAGTATGCACCAGAATGCAACAATTTTGGGGACTTAGAAGAAAATCACCTCTGCGAAAAGTCAACGCGGGACGAGGTGGTTCCGGGACGGAGAGATCCGGGCGTGGGGAGGCGTTTGGATGAACGGGGTGGTGGATCTGATCCATCTTCTTCTCCGGCGAGGTGGAGGAAGTCCGGCGAGGAGCGAGGAGGCCGGAGAAGCTCGGGGCCGGCCGGATCCGGTCCGGCCCGACCGGATCCGCGGCGAGGCGGCGGCGCACGGCGCGGGAGGCACGCCGGCGAGGCGCGGCGGCGAGGTGCGGGCGACGCTCCGGCGTGGGAGACCGGAGGCGCATGGCGGCGGAAGGCGGAGG
>NW_021174933.1:0-1841 GCF_002162155.2 Triticum dicoccoides
TCGCTAGGTTAGAGGAAAAAAAATTATTATAGACCATTAGGTCAGAAGGGTTAGAGAAATGGAGTTCCTTTGCAATTTAATTGGGTTCTGTCCTAGGCAGAGAAGGGCTAGAGAAAATAATGTGTGTATGTGATAGAGAGAGAGAGAGAGAGAGAGGAATAGCTAGAACAGAATTTGGGTTCTGTCCTAGGCAGAGAAGTGTTTAGTAAGATCATTTTGCAAAGGTTTTTGATTTTTGAAAAGACAACTATTTTTCTAGGAAAGGAATTTAGGCAAGTTTTATTTTATGATCCCTTCTAGACTTCTGTTGTTGATTATATCTTTTCATTGAAGTGGTCATGTTATATCTTTTCATTGAAGTGGTTCGATTGTGCCCAAGTGGCCTTTTGTTGTTTCTAGGGAATGAAGCCGAGTGGCCTATGTTTTGACAGAATGTTGATTCATTTCTGTTCCAGCAAATTTCAGCTGCTCGATTTGTCCACTTTTTAGCAAAGGTCATGCCGAAATTTTCCATTAATTTCGACATAACTTGTGCTACAAACTAGGACATATCGAGTGCCCGGGATTTGCCGCATCGGGAAGGAGTCAACGTTCCTTCAAAACATAGGACTTTTTTATGTCATTATTCATTTTATTAGGTCTAGAATTAATTGACTAGATTTAGTCGTAGGAAACATGGCTAGCAATGATGAAGGACAGGGTTCTGGTGATTGCGACAATGTCTACCTGGCGGCAGACGGTTTTTTGGGCCTTGCGGACGATCAACGGATGTTGTTGGTAGGCCCACCTATTGCATCGGAGACTGAGGTCGACATCCAGACCGACGCTGAGACTGAGGCCGGCGCTGAGACTGAGACCGGTGCCGAGACCGGCGCCGAGACTAGCGGAGCCGGTATAGAACTGAAAGCAAAGAGGCAGCGGTGCGTAAACCAGCTCATGACTACTAGATTGGTGGTCACGGAGATGGACGATGACATTTTTAGCCAACAGCGCCCGAGGAAGCGTGATCGTGCTACGGCTATCAAATAGGCTGCATCGTACGAACAACCGCCACTATCAACGATGAGAAACTAAAAAAGATAGATAATATGAGGCCCTCCCTCCTAAAGAAGTTGCACCAGATATTCTTCTTCCCGGGCCGGGATGAAAAGGAATATAAAAATCCATATAAGGACCCGGCAATGAAGAAGATAAACAAACACACCATGACCAAGTTTAGCGACGCGTTGGCCGCCTGGAAAGCAAGGGTGAAACATCGGGTCATCAACAAAAAGGAACCCTACTCCGAGATTGTAAAGGATAATCCGACAATCGCGGAAGAGCACTTTGAAATATTCAAGGCGGCTTGCGAGGCCGAAGTTGCCAAAAAAGTTGAAGTACATGAAGGGGCTTCAACAGAGGAACATGGGGTGCCGCCACCTCGGAAGCCGTGGTTACGGCTGGAAGAGGTCCATATGGGCCAAGGAGGACGCGGAACGCGAAAGTCTGGGCATCCCAGACCCCTTGGCGGACTTCACCGTCCCGTAGGAGTGTGACGTCCTCATGGCACGGCAGCATTGGGACTCAGTCAAGAAGGTTTTCACTAGTAGAAAACGGGCCTATTGTCCCGGTTCGTAAGGGCCTTTTGTCCCGGTTCCTGAACCGGGACTAAAGGGTCGTTACTGATGCCCTCACCCTTTAGTCCCAGTTCAAACCAGAACCGGGACAGATGGGCCTCCACGTGGCCTGTGCGCCGAGCCCAGGCAGGAGGGCCTTTGGTCCCGGTTGGTGGCACCAACCGGGACCAATAGACCTCCACGCGTCAGCATTTCTGTGGCTGGGGTTTTTGGTTTCTTTTTGAA
>NW_021174934.1:0-2067 GCF_002162155.2 Triticum dicoccoides
ATTTTACCACTGCTTGCAAACTTCCACAATGGGGCAGTATCAGGGATCCTCGCAAATCTGAATTTAGAGATTTTCTTGCTAGTATAAATGTGGGAGAATCTAGAGATATAACACAAGCCACTATAGGGAGCATTCACTTTCCTGCTATACATTATTTTGTTCTCTTCATATGTAGATGCATTAATAGTAAAGATGAGGCATGTCAGATGTGTGTCCCTGACCTCAGTATTCTTAGGAGTGTTGTGTTAGGAGATAAATCTTATAATTTGGGAGCCATTGTTGCACGTAGGTTGCATCTTAATAGATTTAGTGGAGATTTCTTTGGTGGAATTTATACAACCTGCATAGCTAATTTTCTTGGTATAGCCATACGCGAAGATGATATTGAATTACCCCCTGCTTACCTAGACTTTAATGTTATGGTTCTCCACCAGTTTGTCGAGAGGAATGAATCGCCTCTCCAGTATCGACTAATCTTTGACAGACGCCGTGCTGTCCATATTACTCTCCCTGCTCCTGCCTTCTTTGATTATCAGGCAAAAGGAAGATATGTTATTACCAGAGAGGAGGCAGGTGAGTACGAGAGGAGGGCGGAGGCCGCTCGTTGCCACGCTGCAGCTCAGGAGGCGATAGCCGCTGCATCTCAGTATGACCCCAACTTTTACTATGGATATCATCCAGGCCAGTCGTGGCCATAGACCAACATAGGCCAAAAGCCTAAGCTTGGGGGAGTACGTATTTCCCACCGACATTACATTTATGTTCACACACTCATTGCTAGATGTCGGTGCTCATACTTTTTCATTGTATCATCCATGCTAGTTTTTTTTCCTTTTTATGCTTTCTTCTTGTGTGTTTAATAAACCTTAAGAAAAACCAATAAAAATTAGTTATAGCTTTTAATTAGTTTACTTTCCATGCTTGTAGTAGTAATTAAAAAGAAAACCCAAAAAGATTTCCTGCTCTTCTTTTGCTTGTTGGGAGCTTTCCCGTGTAAATAGTTTTATTTCCTTTCTTTCCTTTGGGGGTCGATAGGAGAACACCATGATTAAATTGTTGAAGTGGCTCTTATATGCATAATTGTTGATGTGACAAAAGAGCCCATATTGCCTTGTCTTCTCCTGTTTATTGAATGCTTGCAGATTCCAGCTTAGTCCAATGCACGTGCACTATTTTTATTATCCACATCGTTCGGTCGTGCAAGTGAAAGGCAATAATGATGATTATATGATGGACTGATTGAGATGAGAAAAGCTGGTATGAAGTCGACCTCTTTTTTGTAAATATGATTAGTTCATCGTTCCTTATTCAGCCTATTATGAATAAACATGTTGGCAATGACAACTAGAGATCATAGTTTCTTGTGCCATGCTTGATTAGCTAGGAGCTTATAATGGTTTACCTTGCGCGCCGACATGCTATTAAAATGGTTGTGATGTGGTATGATAGGGTGGTATCCTCCTCTAAATGATTTAATTGACTTGACTTGGCACATATTCACGCATGTAGTGGAAACAAAATCAACATAGCCTTCACGATATTTATGTTCATGGTGGATTATATCCTACTCATGCTTGCATTCGGTGTTGATTAATTTTAATGCATGTTCATGACTGTTGTCGCTCTCTAGCTGGTCACTTCCTAGTCTTTTGCTAGGCTTCACCTGTACTAAGCGGGAATACTGCTTGTGCATCCAACTCCATAAACCCCAAAGTTATTCCATATGAGTCCACCATACCTACCTATATATTGTATCTACTTGCCGTTCCAAGTAAATTTGTATGTGCCAAACTCTAAACCTTCAAATAAATATCCTATTTTGTATGCTTGAATAGCTCATGTATCAACTAGGGCTGTCCATGTTAGGCGGGTTATTCTCAAGAGGAGTGGACTCCGCTCCTCACTCACGAGAAAATGGCTGGTCACCGGGATGCCCAGTCCCATGCTTTATGCAAACTAAATCAAAATAATTGCAAACAAAACCCCCCTGGGACTCTTGTTAGTTGGAGGCACTCGTTGTTTCGAGCAAGCCATGGATTGATGCTTGCTGGTGGAAGGGGGAGTATA